>NW_006922437.1:626735-627732 GCF_000298275.1 Orycteropus afer afer
TTGGGACTAAGATCTCCAGACCCACAGAGCATAGGGTAGCAGGGACAGGAAACAAAAATTTTTTGAGTGGGTCACAAGGGGTAATAGTGAGTGGTGCCACTCCCGTTTCCACCCCTTGGTTCCTGGATCCATGAATCCTGGATATTGGAGAAACAGCATGGTATATAGGACAATGATTTAGAGCATATACAGCCTCCTGCAGAACATTGCCCCAAACCTTCAAGATACTGCCACCTAGCTGGCACTGTAATTGTGTTTTTAGTAGGTCATTCCATCATTCTATCAAGCCAGCTGCTTCAGGATGATGAGGAACATGGTAAAACCAGTGAATTCCATGAGCATGGGCCCATTGCCACACTTCATTTGTTGTGAAGTGAGTCCTTTGATCCGAAGCAATGCTGGGTGGTATACCATGATGGTGGATAAGGCATTCTCTAAGTCCACAGATGGTAGTTTTGGCATAAGCATTGCATCCAGAGAAGGAGAATCCATATCCAGAATAAGTGTCAATTCCAGTAAGAAAAAAACACTGTCCTTTCCATGATGGAAGTGGTCCAATGTAATCAACTTCCCACTAGGTTGCTGGCTGATCACCCCAAGGAATGGTTCCATATCACAGACTCAGTGTTGGTCTCTACTGTTGGCAGATTGGTCACTCAGCCATGGCGGTAGCCAAATCAACCTTGGTAAGGGAAAATCCATGTTGCTGAGCCCATGCATACCCTCCATCCCTGCCTCCATGGCCACTTTGTTCATGAGCCCATTGAGCAATGAAATGAGTAGCTGGAGAAAAAAAAGATGACTGGTTTCCACTGAACATATCATCCTTTCCACCTGATTGTTAAAGTCATCCTCTGCCTAGGTCACCTTTTGGTGGGCATTCACGTGAGGCACAAATATCTTTACTCCTTTGGACCATTCAGAGAGATCTATCCACATACCTCTTCCCCATACATCCTTGTCACCAATTTTCCAATCATGCTCCTTCCAAGTCCCG
>NW_006922437.1:628542-629491 GCF_000298275.1 Orycteropus afer afer
GGCCCAAGTGACAGAGCAGCTTGCACAGCAGCCTGAATCTGTTGAGAGCCTTCTGCTGTTCTAGGCCCCACTCAAAACTAGCAGCTTTCTGAGTCACTTGATAGATAGGCTGAAGCAACACACCCAAATGAGGGATATGTTGCCTCCAAAATCCAAAGAGGTCCACCAGACATTGTGCCTCCTTTTTAGTTGTAGGGGAAGCCAGATACAATAAATTATCCTTCACTTTAGTAGGACTTTATCGACATGCCCCACACCACTGGAACCATAAAAATTTCACTGAAGTGGAAGGTGCCTGAATTTTTCCTACCCTCCAGTACACAGATGTCTCACCAATAAGTCTAGAGTCATTGATACTTTCTCCTTTCTAGGTCCAGTCAGCATAATGCCATCAATATAATGGACCAGTGTGATGTCCTGTGGAAGGGAAAGGTGATCAAGATCCCTACAGACTAAATTCTGACACAGTGCTGGGGAGTTGATATACTCCTGAGGAAACACTGTTAAAGTATATTGTCAGCCTTGCAAGCTGAATACAAACTGCTTCTGATGGTCCTTTGAAATTGGTGTTGAGAAAAGGGCATTGGACAGATCAATAGCTGCATACCAAGTACCAGGAGATGTACTAATTTGCTGAAGCAATGAAACTACATTAGGAACAGCAGCTGCAATTGGCGTCACTGCATGATTAAGTTTATGATAATCTACTGTCATTCTCCAAGATCCATCTGCTTTTTGCACAGGTCAAATAGGTGAATTAAATGGGGGTGTGGTGGGAATCACCACCCTTGCATCCTTCAGGTCGTTGATGGTAGCAGTAATCTCTGCAACCCCTCCAGGAATGCAGTACTGCTTTTGGTTTACTACTTTACTCAGTAGAGGCAGTTCTAATGGCTTCCACTTGGCTTTTCCTACCATAGTAGCCCTTACTCTATGTGTCAGGGTCCCA
>NW_006922437.1:631047-632442 GCF_000298275.1 Orycteropus afer afer
ACTCAGAAGGGACAGTTGGGTTAATCTCATCAAACAGAGGTGGAAGGGATAATGGTTTTATAGTGATCCCTTCAGATCGGAGAGAGTCAACAGAATTTACAGGCTCCATATCCTCATCTTCCTGACTGTCTGCCCATATGTTCCCATTCCAGGTTTGAGGATCCCATTTTTTCCCAATCAATGCCTTCATTTTAACTTAAGACAGCATTTGGGGTTGGCAGTTCAATTGGTGCTGTATTTCATCCACCCTTACAATAAGACTCTGGGTTTGGTTTTCAGCAATATCAGCTGTAACTAGAAGAAATAAGACTTTCTTGCAGAGCACAAGTGGAAACATTGAGGTCTTTTATGTGGTGTTTGAGCTGTGCCTCAGCAAACCTGAACTCATCTCGCTCTTTCACCATTTCGTCTAGTGTAAGTAGGACCAACCAACCAGGTTCCTTATACTACTAATGCTGACAAAATTGCAGAAAAGTATGAAATATGCAATCACCCAGAGCCTCACTTCTCAAAAATTCTTGGTGCTATTTTGCATATTAATGTCACCTCATACCACTGATTACCAAGGCCCTCTTTATTAATGGAGGCAGAGTCATGAGTGCCTTTACAATGAATCAAATTGGAGAATCAAAACAGAATTGGTGGAACCAATTTAGGAATCCCATCATTGTGATTTTGTCTCTCTAGAACCACTCTTGGTACCAAATGTGTAGATTGGGTTCTCTAGAGGAGCAACACCAGCAAAACTCATAGAGAGAGAGAGAAATTTATCTCAGGAAAATGGCTCACACACTTACAGAAGCTGGTAAGTCCCATGCTCTTGGATCATATGTCAAGCTGGAGGTGTTTCCTGACTCACACAGCTGCAGGGCTGATGAGCTCAAGGTTGGCAGACACTATACTGGCTGTTGACTCCAACAAATGATGAATCCAATATATCTAGGTCGAATGGTGGATTGTTCACTCACGGACAGTTGTAGGCAGCACAACAGGATCCTGATCCACAGAAGAGTGTCTCTTTTTCCCAAGATGTCCATAAATATATTGGAAGCAGGCCACACCCCCAGGGAAACTCCTTTTCAATGGATTGACTGCGCAAAACATACACATCCAATCTCATCATGGAACAACCCACATCACAACTGCTTAAACCACTCAGAATTGTGGTCCAGCCAAGTTGACACACAGCTCCAACTATCACAGTCCTTGTCTCTTAAGATTCTATTGGCATCTTGCTTCCCCCATCTCTGCTTCTACTGTGCATTTAATCTCTTCTGTATCTCCAAATAGATCGATTCAAAACACACCCTCCACTGATCCTGCATCATTAACAAAGATAACCATTCTCAGATGGGATTATAATCACAGGCAGAGAACCAAAAAGTAACCCACTGC
>NW_006922437.1:632694-633827 GCF_000298275.1 Orycteropus afer afer
CTTCCTCCCCTGGAGTGGCTGGCATAGAGGTTAAGATACAGCACATATATATGGGGGACACAATTCAATCCATAACCATCCCTCACTTAAAAACAACAGATTATAGACTTTCATTACATCTACAAAACACCTTCAGCAACACACAGACTGTTGTTGTTGTTATGTGCTGTTGAGTCAGCCCTGACTCACAGCGACCCCTCCCTGGGTTTCCAAGGGAGTATCACTACGGAAGTAGATTGCCCCATCTTCATATCCCTTCCGAGGAGTGGCTGGTGAGTTTGAACTGCCAGCCTTCTGGTTAGCAGTCAAATGCCTTAGGCACTATGCTACCAGAGCTCCCAACACATAGACTAGTGTTTGATTAAATAACTAAGGATGGAAACTTAGCCAAGTTGATAACATTAAACTGTTCAATTACACGAATAATTGAGGAAATGAACATTAAACCCACAAACCTTGTTTTCACATAACAAATTGAAAATTATCTTTAAATATTGACTCAGTGTTGCTATGAAGATAAAGAGGCAGAAACAAACACTAGGGAGCATACATTTTAAACTCTTCTGTCTGGCATCGTGGCACGATATCTCAGGAGACCTAAAATTTTAGAAAGTTCGTGTCAAGAAAACAGAGGATAGATAAAATACTTTTATTCAATCTTAGGATGGAATGTCAGGTAACCATTGAAGACTGAGGTAAAGGACACTATTTCATGGCTTAGGAAAAATGTTCACAAAATATTAAGGGGAAGAGCAAGTGATTAATATCATCCACTTTCTACTTTGTGCAAAAATGAATAAAAAAGGGAGAAGTACTGATGTCTAGATGTAACGGTCACCATTTCTAGGTAATAGCACAAGGATGATGTTGTAATTTTTAGTAATTTTTAATTTCAACAATAAACATGCTTTGGCTGTGAAATTAGACAAACTAAAGTCGAGATCTGCTGTAATGGAGAATATGAATGTGTCATCCAAGTGGGGATTCTCATCCATCCATCCTTCAATTTAATCATTCAACCACTAACTTAAACACTGACATTTTCTCTCTAAGAAAGGAACCCTGGTGACACAATCATTAAGCACTGAGCTGCTTACCTAGCAAAGATGTCTCTTTCAAGACTAAGGTGTGCC
>NW_006922437.1:634812-639152 GCF_000298275.1 Orycteropus afer afer
AAAAAAAAAAAAAATACCCAGATATGTCTGAAAAAGATGAAAACTCTTGAAAAGAAATGTTAAGAAAGAGTTGAGCCCTTGCACAGTGAATGGCTGATAACTGGCTTAAGTTCAGAATGGTGCACCCACACACATTTAGACTGCTCCACTGTGCTCATATCATTCTTGCTTTTCCCCCAGAATCTGAAAGATAAATCTGACAAGCTCTGGATAAACACTGGCTATGACTGTAGTTTCCGGGTAGGGAGAGGCGACATGACTAATTCTCTGTTATCATCAGGTCTCCTATTAGGCAGACTCTGCCAGGAATCTGGATAGATCAACATGTCAGGCTGGAGGCTGGGTGATAATTCAGACGGGAGTGTGTTGAAGCCACTGCTCAGTCAATCAGCAGAACACAATCGTGCACAAATTCCTTCCAAACTACAGGAAAAGTGGAAAAAGGAATAGGGCTCTGAACTCTGGCATAATGAACCACGCAACGGGAGATTTACTTACTAAATTAGGCCCGTTACAATATGTCCCTCTAGGTGGGATTGAACGGGGCTGCTTTGGGATGTGTGAGCCATAGGATGGGCAAGAAGAGCTCCTGTGCCATGCGTAGGGACAGATCCTGTGCTCAGTTAGGCTTGTCCTGCCGTGGTGATCTTGCCATACCATCTCCTCCTCAGATGCAGCGTCAGTGCCCCATTTTCATTCCTCCTTAGACATCATTTCCTAAGAGTGAGAACTATGACTCTTTGCCAGGAATGATCCATGTGTCCATTATTGCTCTGATAACCAAGCAAACTTCAAGTTGGAATTTTCCACTTGCCACCTGTGGTAGGCAGAATTCTAAGATAGCTCCCCAGATTGCCACATCTTGATGTGCATACCCTGCATAATGCTCTCCCCCTTGAGTATGGGTGGGTCTGACCTAACCAGGTGGGTCTGACCTAACCAGGTGGACTTGACCTAACCAGGGGGGTCTGACCTAACCAGGTCAGGTGGGTCCTTTTAGGAGAAGATGTAGATAGAGGTCAGAGGTGGAAGGAGTCAGAGACTCAAATCAGCCCCCTGGCCTTAAAAATGAAGACTGGATGCTGTTCAGAGAACCACATGGCAGGAATGACAAGATGCCTCTAGGAGCTGTGAAGATTCAGACATATAACATCAAAGAACTGAAATCTTCCAGCAACCAGTGGACCTGGAAGAGGACCTGAATTTCAGACGAGATTGCAGCCAGTGCTGTCACTCGGGGCATGTGGGGGGTACAGACTGCACTGAGTGTCACTGTCTGAGGAGCTGACAAAAAAAATGACTGTCTATAAAATTTTTATGCAATGTTCCAGTAGAAATACATTATTGTTATCCAAATATCCCTGTAGTTAGTTATAACAAGAGAAACATTTTTTGCAAGCCCAACTTAAACTCAAACTCACTGCCATCGAATCAATTCCAACTCATAGCGACCCTCCTTGGGTTTCCAAGGTGTAAATCTTTGCAGAAGCAGACTGCCTAATCTTTCTTCCACAGAGCAGCTGTTGGGTTTGAACCACCAACTTTTTGGTTAGCACCTATAACCACTACTTGCATCAATATACCTACAAGGCTAAAACTCTTTGCTCATTTATTTTCTGAACCTTCTAATGTGCTCTAGTCAGAGCTGTCATTGTGACCCAAGTACAATGATGCTTCAGATCACGTAGTTTCCCCTGCATGTCCCACAAGCACATGCTGTTGTTTTCATTGCCACTGGTGTTTTCGGAGTTTGCTGATTTTATCCAATTTTCTACAATATTATGATGAGTAGTATTTGTGAACCAATATCAATAAACTTTTGGGAATGAAGTGGTGACTAAAGGAAAAGAAGGAGAAAAATAAAAAAAGGCTTCCATTTAGTTACTAATAATGTTGTAACTAATAATGTTATAATTCAATGTAGAAGAATTTACAAAATCGTTGTTAGTATTCGCATAATCTAAGAAATATCAGAGTTAAGCACCTTATGACTCTGTTGATCACATATTATTCTATGATTAACATTGATAATAAGTTACTAGGGAGCTCTGGTAGCATAGTAGCTAAAGCACTTGACTGCTAACCAGAAGGCTGGCGGTTCAAACCCACCAGCCACTCCTTGGAAGGAAGATGGGGCAATCTGCTTCTGTAATGATACTGCCTCAGAAACCCAAGGAGGGGTCGCTATGAGTCAGGTCTGACTCAACGGCACATAACAACAACAACAATAAGTTACTAAGGATTTTGTATGGTCTGGTGCAGGAGGAGGTCCCTGGAAGATGACACCATGAGTTACCACAGTGGGTGACACCAGCCCTAAGGATGTCACTGATTGCAGCCTTGGCCAACACCTTGAATACACCTTGTAAGATCCAGAACAGAGAATCCAGCTACAACAGCCAGACTCCTGACTTACGGAAGGTGCAAAGCCATCCAATTCTGTTGTTTAACCTGCTAAATTTTTAGGAATTTGTTACACAGCAATATAAAAACAACACACATTCCATGCTCCCCATTATTCTTAATTCACCATGGGAAGCAATTCTTCCTTTGTGATCACTATGAGAATCACGAGGTGTCCCAAATGGTAGACCCATGATCACAATGAGAATTACAGCAACAATCACGTGTCCCAAACCATAGATCCCATGATCTTAGTGACAGTAACCAGAAGTCCCAAGCCATAGATTTGAGTGCATTGTACATGGAAAAATGATCACCAGTCATCAATCTGTTTCAAAAATTTAAGACCAATGTTCAAATTGAGGTAATTTCTTTGGATCAAATCTCATAACTAAATCAAGGAATTTTACACAGGTTGGCTTCAAGAGCTTGCTGTTGCTGTTAGCTCCCACTGATCTGGCTCCAACTCATGCGACCTTATGTGGAACAGAATGAGCTGTTGTCTGGCCCTGTGCCATTTTCCCAACTGTTCGCATGAGTCCATTCTAAACCACAGTTATCTGAATAACAGGTAACAGGAAAGATAACTCCCGTGTCCTGAATGCTGGCTTCGCCTGTCACTGTGTTTATTTCTTGACTACTTTTTCTCATTTGACCCTCTCAACAACCCTATGACTTAGGATCCATTGTATGAACCATAATTTATAGATAAGAAAAATGAGGTTTGGGAAAAATTAAGGAACTAGCTAAAGGACATACTGCTACTAAGTAGAGCATACTGCTACTAAGTAGAAGAGACCAGATTTAAACCAGCCTTTCCAGCTCAATTTATTAAAATCAGGCTATGTCTTGTACCCACACTACGACCAAGCAATCTTACTGTAGAAAGCGAACGTGTCACTACAACAAAGCCCTTTGCCTCATTAAGTAACAGATGTTAACAATAGTTTCTTGAATTTAAATTCTTTTTTTAAGATGTTTTGGTGAAAATATACAGCCAAAGATATCATTTCAACCATTTCTACGTGTTTGATTCAGTAACATTCATGATATTCTTTGAGTTGGGCTACGATTTTCACTCACTATTCTCCAAATTGAGGAGCTCTGGTAGCGTAGTGCCTAAGGCACTTGACTGCTAAGCAGAAGGCTAGCGGTTCAAACCCACCAGCTACTCCTCAGAAGGAAGGTTTGGCAATCTCCTTCTGTAGTGATACCGCCTCAGAAACCCAAGGAAGGGTCACTATGAGTCAGATCCGACTCAACGGCACATAACAACAACATTCTCCAAATTATTCCTCCACCATGATCCTAAACCCACTGCCCCCTAAGTTTCCCATCCCCCTTTCTGAGTTGCCATTGTCAGTTTGTTCTCACAGAAGCATTTTAAATGAGTACAATGCTCAAAGCAACTGTCCTTTACTAACTAAGACAACTTGCTTTTCTTTGATTCAAATTTTTGGTTTAAGGACAGATTCATAGCAAGCCCCTCCCCACCTCACCCCCGCTTGGGTTTCGGAGGCAGTATCACTACGGAAGTAGATTGCCCAGTCTTCCTTCTGAGGAGTGGCTGGTGGGATTGAACCACTATATTTAGGCTCCAAACCCCAAAACCCACTACCATCAGGTTGATACCAACTCATAGCAACCTATGGGATGGGGTAGAACTACCCCCCAGGGTCCTAAAGGCTGTACTCTTTGATGAAGTTGACAGCTCATCTTTCTCCATGGAACAGGTGGTGGGTTTGAATCATGGACCTTTTGGTTAGCAGGTGATTGCCTTAACCACTGAACCACTGTTGTTGTTGTTATGTGCCGTCGAGTCGGACCCGACTCATAGGGACCCCTCCTTGGGTTTCCAAGACAGTATCACTATGGAAGTAGATTGCCCCATCTTCCTTCCGAGGAGTGGCTGGTGGGTTTGAACCGCCAGCCTTCTG
>NW_006922437.1:640307-641585 GCF_000298275.1 Orycteropus afer afer
TTTTTTTTTTTTTTTAATCTGTGTCAAACACCTGCTCAAATATCTATGCACACAGTAAGCCCTGCCCTCACTGAGCTCGTCTCCATTTCCCATGGGAGGAAACTGAGGCAGCCATTAAGTACTTGCCCAAGTGTGCACACCTTGTGCCTGGAACCTAATACATGTTCAGTAAATATTGACTAAACAAAGCAAAAATGACAGAATCTGGGTTCATCTAGGTCTATCTGTCTTCACAACTCAGATTGTGTAGTCTACCCCATGAAAGTAGGGGCAAGGAGTTAGGAACATCCTAAAGTAAAAACAGTCAAGGAAAAGCAGGGCCACCCGGAGTTTGTCTGTGAGCTGCTGCATTTATTTCTAACTACACATCTCACTTTATTTCTCACCAAGCACAGTGCAAAGTATATCATTGCATGTATGGCCAGATAGTTGAAATCAACAAACTGTGGCGACATTCAGCCCACACATCTGTTTATATCAATAACGATTTATTGGAACACAGGTAAGCTGCTTTGTTTACTGTGCTTTAGGGCTGCTTTTGTGCTAGTTTGAGTAATTGCAACAGAGCTGGTATGACCCACAAAGCAGAGACTATTTACTATCCGACTCTACAGAAAGAGAGTTCTGTAAGGACTCTTCAGAACAACTGCAGTGATACTAAGAGACGTATGCTATGACCAGTATGTAGAAAAGGCATGCAGTTAGTACATGATAGGATCAGAGATGTCCCTAAACCTGAAGTCTTTTCATTATTAAGCCACCATTCCCCAAGCTTCAGGGATATGAGGGTGCATGGTGGGGACAGGGGCAGACATGAAATGGATAAAGATTCAGATTGTGGTCTGAAATACGTACCGTTCGGGAAGCTTTACAAATAAAGAAATAAACCAATAAATAAATAAATAGAGCCATTACAACTTCGCTCCAGTCAATAATTGTCACATATATGTCCACCACTCATCTGTCAGTGTGTCCTTCTGTGGTGGCTCATGTGCTGCTGGAAGCTATGCCCCCAGTATTCCAAAGAGCAGCAGGGTCCCCCGTGGTGGACAGGCTTCAGTGGAGCTTCCAGACGAAGCCAGACTGGGAAGAAAGGCCTGATGATCTCCTTCCCAACACTGCTGAGTGGAAATCTCATGGATCCCAACAGGATATTGCCCCACATGGTGCTGGGAAATGAGCTCCCTAGATTGAGAGGCACCAGCCACATCAACGGACTAAAGCACACCAAGGATCATGAAGACGGTGCAAGACGGGCAACACTTCATTCTGTTACAC
>NW_006922437.1:643380-644771 GCF_000298275.1 Orycteropus afer afer
ATCCTTGGAAGTGAGAATGGTCAGATTTCTTCTCATTTACGTTGGTCATGTTGGAAGAAGGAATCATTCCTTGGAGTAGGGTATCACGCTTGGTAAAGTGGAGGGTCAGAGAAAAAGGAGAAGGCCCTCAATGAGATGGATTGACACAGTGGCTGCCATGATGGGGTCAGGTATAGAAAGGATTGTAAGGCTGGCACAGGGCCGGGAAGTGTTTCATTCTGTATTGTTCAGTGACATGTGTTATATTTTTCACAACGCATCAGCATGCCCCTTATTTCTGTTTTGGCTGCTCCCTTTCCATTAGTCTAACTTTCCTGCTCACCTTTATCCTCTCATCTTTGTTTTAAGGTGAATGTTGACCTTTTGGTCTCACATAGATGACTTTAAAAAAAAAAAAAAAAAAAAAAGCTCGGTACTCACTGGTGATAGTGTTTATTTTATGATCCAGCATGTTATTTAGTTGAAAAGTCACCTCTGGGAGTAGTTTCAGTTCCAAGTTTTAAGGATATTTCAGGTACTGTCTCAGGGATTCCTTGAGTCTCTACCAACCCAACAAGTCTGGCCTGTTTTAAGAATTTGAATTTTGTTCTACACTTTTCTCCCATTCTATCCAGGACTCTCACTTTTTTTAACTATACCTTTAAAATCTTCCTTAAGGTTATTATATTATTATTGTAACCTTAAGAAAAATCTTATTTTTCTCTAACTCCTTTTTTCAGTTTTCTCTCTCTATTTGTGCTAAGAAATTAAGTGTCTTGTGAATTGTGGTATAGGGAGCCCTGGTGACTCAGTGGTTAAAAGGTTGGCAGTCCGACCCCAGCCAGCAGCTCTGCAGGAAGATTTGGCGATCTGCTCCCATAAAGAAAAGCTGTTATGCACTTCTACTCTGTCATGTGGGGTCACTACAAGTCAAAAATTGGTTCAAGTTATCAATGGGACCCAAAGACAACAACAACTTTAACAGCAGTATCTTCCATATACTCTCTTAGCTTGGGGTAATTTAATATGTTTCTTAATTCTGTAGGTGAAGATGTGGGAGCTCTTCCCCAACACCAAGTTGCATGTCCAGTGGTCCCATTGACCATATCATTATCTTAGTAGAGGTACCATTGTGAAAGCACATTTCCAGGGACAGGCGTTGCTTCTGGTTCAACTGCTTGGTACAAATGTAGTTGTCTCCACTCACAGGAAGAATGAAATGCTGCCCTGAAAGAACTAGGTTCTGAAAACTTACATAGTGTCCTTCAAGCAGTCTTTTTCACAGTTCACTTGTCTAGAACCTCCTAAATTACAACCTCCAAATGGAGTTAACTTGACATAGGACACTCTGAGGTCCATGTGTCTCCTCTTTCTCATTTCCCCCAACTTTCTACAACTTTTTGGCACACAAC
>NW_006922437.1:646391-647411 GCF_000298275.1 Orycteropus afer afer
ACCAGCAAACCTCGTCCCAACCATCTTGGAGCTGGCACTTTGAACTCAGACTTCTAGCCTCCTAAACTGTAAGAGAGGAGCTCTGGTAGCATAGTGCCTAAGGCACTTGACTACTAACCAGAAAGCTGGCGGTTCAAACCCACCAGCCACTCCTTGAAAGGAAGGTTGGGTAATCTACTTCTGTAGTGATACTGCCTTGGAAACCCAAGGAGGGGTTGCTATGAATCAGGTCCAACTCAAAGGCACATAACAACAACAAACTGTAAGAGAATAAATCACTGTTAAAGTTATATATTTGTGGTATGCCTGTCACAGCAGCACTAGAGAACCAAGATCAATGTTAAAAATGCAATCACTATCATTATCAACAGAATTTTTGCATTGGGGGGAATGTTGAAGAAAGCAGATATTTTATCTTTTTTTTTTTTTTTTGCTTCCACGATTTTCGGACAAATTTTAAAAAGTCCTAATAGCCTCTGATCTACTTCCATAAAGATTGTGGCCAAGAGCATCCTATAGGACCATTTTACTCTGTCATACGGGTCACTATGAGTCAAATCAACTTGACTATATCCAACAATAACACAGTGTCAGTAGGTTTCTATACAAGACAATGACTATACAGGTGTTATCTTCCCATCTCATTATAAATTCCCAAAAAGTAAAACTAGTTTCGTTAATTCCTCGTATCTACCTACTGCTTACTGTCCTGCTGAATCCCTCGTAGGTCACTCAATAAATGCTTCAAAATCAACTATTTGGATTTGGAATGTTAATTTTCCCTAATGTCAGGAGGAAGAGCTAAAAGAACATCTTTGGAAGAGCTTTGAGCTCAGTGACACCATCACAAATACAATGCTTTCAGAAGGCAGAGCTGATGCCTGTAGAGCCCATCCTGCATGATTCTGCTGGGGCTTCTCCGTCATCCTCTGGAATATACCATCTTAAGTAGTCATCGGGAGCTGTGGTAGCATAGTGCCTAAGGCACTTGACTGCTAACCAGAAGGCTGGCGGTTCAAA
>NW_006922437.1:647716-651968 GCF_000298275.1 Orycteropus afer afer
TGTGCACTCTTTGTTGATCTTTGCCAATTCTACCCTCCTTTATGTTACAAAACATAGAATGAAAATTATTAAATCTATGTCCTCCTCAGTATGGAAAAATGTACATTTTATGCTTCTTCAATCTTGCCCTGATACACACGTATCATAGGCTACATCAGTTGTCCTCTAAACCCTTAGAACTCTTGATAATGGTAACAAATGAATGTTAATTGTATGGCCATGTGGTGAGTAGTAATTGATTTTTGAAAGTTATTTAAATATTTATTTTCATTATGTATGCATATAGATCCCTAGTTTAATGAAATAGAGCATAGATTTTTCTGTAGATATGTGCACACACACACACTTGGTATATTTTGTGTTGATGTCATGCAGCCAAGCCAATAAAATACACCTGGGGCTGTGTCATGGCCCTGACACTCAAATTTAATCCTTATTCACAAAAATACATTCATTGATGCTTTCCTCTCAACCCTGAAAACTGCAGTCAATTGCATGTAGTCATGAAAAACATAACACAAATGATAACCTAAGATTTCTGGTCAAACAAATGCTGGGATAATGACATCATTACATCTGATGCTGTCAGAAATTGTGCTTGACAGTCACGGCCTCTCTGGAAGGGTTGGGTAAACATTAAAATAGCTGGCACTTTACCACGAAAGGAATGCCCTGTGTGTGGTTCCCAAGGTGCACCTGGGCTTTATGCAGCTGATAGTTTCTGGGAGGACAAGTAAATAAAGCGTTTTTCCCACTAAAAAGTTTTCACAGTCATTGAGTCAGGGAATAAAGTTGTAGCAAATCATTTTAATTTCCAAAAGCATGCTTCCTAAAGAACTTTGAACCCATGCATTAAGAGAACATTCTGTCCTACCCTTGTGGACTCCAGATTTTCTTATATGGAAGAGAGAAGTGTGCATGTTATTCCTAATTGAGGTTGCCACATGTCAGTCTGCCAATGATTGACACATTTCATTTCCTGAAATTGAAGAAAGCTATTTTCTAATGTCTAAAATTGATGCTGACTGGAACATACAGTGCTATCCTATTTTCCCTCCCCAAAAGGTGGCTCTATAGCTCTGTATTCAGATATGACTTTGCCCAGGCCCATGTCCATACCCATGTCTGCATCTATATTTGTATCTATGTTAGCACCATCTTAGGAGAAGTTCTAGAAAGATACCCCCAAGATGGCTGCCAGTCATGATCTCTAGGACATGAGCTTGTTGTTGTTGCTGTTGTTATGTGCCCTCGAGTCAGACCCAACTCATAGTGACCCCTCCTTGGGTTTCCGAGGCAGCATCATTACAGAAGTAGATTGCCCCATCTTCCTTCTGAGGTGTTGCTGGTGGGTTTGAACCGCCAGCCCTCTGGTTAGCAGTCCAGTACCTTAGGCACTATGCTACCAGAGCTTTTACACTTTATGTTTCTATGTCATTTGAGGAGTTCACAATCACAGTAATGGGGTACAAATCTCAGTCTATAAACTCAAGGTTGCAAGACAACTTTTCTGAGAATGTGTCATAATTTTGCCAGAGGGCAGATCTAACGTCGGAGCAGCATTTGGAGGGGGGGCAGCAATCTCATTGTCAGTGCTCCTTCCTGTTCACCTTGGCATCTGCAGACACCCTTGTCCCCATCTGGTCTTCAGTTGTTGGTCCAGGGAGTGCTGCTGCATCCTCTCTCCCTGACAGGAGGCCTCATCACGCCCTCTGGCTGTCCTTAAACCAAGTTATTTCTGCTCCTGGGCACATGGGAAACATTCTCTTCTGCTCTGTGCTGGCTGGCAGGAAACTCTGTGAGGCCTATCTACTCAGATATATTACCAAACCAAACCAAATCCAGTGCCATTAAGAGGATTCCGATTCACAGTGCCACTAGAAGAAAGAGTAGAACTGCTCACAGGGTTTCCAAGGGTGTCAATCTTTATAGAAGCAAGACCCAAACTAAACCCATTGTCATCGAGTTGATTCTGAGTCACAGCACCCCTAGAGGACAGAGAAGAACTGTGAGTAAGGTTTCCAAGGCTATTAATCTTTTTTTCTTTTCTTTTATTGTGATTTGGGTAAAAGTTTACAGAGCAAATTCACTTTCCATATAGCAGTTCACACACACATTGTCTCATGATATTGACAGCAATTTACCCCAGTGCAACAGCTCCCCTCCCACTTCCTCCCATTATCTCCTCCCTATGTCCATCCCTCCATGCACTCCTGCCCCCTGAGTTGTCTCCCTGTGCATAAACAGCCCTTCTTTCTCTCATGGTTGTTCCCTCCAAGGAGTGTATCTGCCTCAGGTAAATGTTCAACTCATATAGCCATCTTTTGTTTGGCTGGAAGCCACAGGTGTGAGTTCACTTCCAGACCTGAAGGGCAGCTAGGGACCATAGTCTCAGTGGTACCACCAGGCTCTATCGGACCAGCAAACTTGATCCCCTTTCTTTTTCCCCCCCCAAATGATTTTAAGTTTTGTTCCACATTGTTCTCCCTCTCTATACCTTGTCCCTTGTCAACTCTACTATACCCCTGGGAATTTTTACAGAACATACAAATATACTTGTAGAACCATTGTCTCAAGGCTGTTAATCTTTACAGAGGTGGACTGCCTCATCTTCCTCCTGTGGAGCAGCTGGTGGATTCGAACTGCAAACCTTTTGGTTAGCAGACAAATGCTTTGACTACTGTGCCACCAGCATCAGACATATTAGAAGACACACAATGACAAGAACTGCTATGAAGGGTATTCAAACAGCATATCATAAAAGAAACCCTGGAATTCTACTTAGTTGGGGGCAGTCAAAAATGGCTTCCTGGCAGTGGCACTATGTGAACTGAGGTGTCCCTTGCTGTCTCTATCATAGCATTGTGAATTCAAGGTAGGGCATATTAGAATTCATCATAGAGTTGAAGGACCTGACATTAAAAAAAAAAAAAAAAAAAGGCCAGACAAACTGGAGCAATACCTGGCATTCAGATCCCAGCCCAGCCCCACTTGCTGTTGTGTGGATTCTAACTTGTGCTGACACCATGTGTGTCAGAATACCGCTGCGCTCCATAGTGCTTTCCTTGGCTGATTTTCCGTAAGTAGATTGCCAGGCCTCCCTTCCAAGGTACCTGTGAGTGGACTCAAACCTCCAACTTTTGATTAGTATCTTACTGGGTTAACTATTTGCACCACTCAGGGCATCCTAGTATCCAGGTAGTAGGTGTCAATCAGTCATCACATCTGGACACAGCTGCTGAGAGGGACTAGTGCAAATAGATTTGTTTCCCTTCCCTTGTTAGACTCTGTTCTAGACTTACCATCCTTAGAGCAAGAATCTAAATGCCCAAGCTTGGTCCTGGGCTCCCTATTCAGCTAAGGAAGATTAGGGTTTATTGCCAATTTCACCAGTGATTCTCAAAAAGGAAGCTGTGCTCTAAATTGCCACACTAAAAAATGGGGATGGGGAGGGTGAGGAGAAATGAACAGCAAGTAACTAGAAGCTATGAATTTCTCTAAACCTTCTTAGGACATTCTACTATTTTCCATGCTGAACAGTCATTGGAATTTTTTACAGTCTCATTAATACATACAACAAGGACCCCATTAGAGCTCCACTTAACATATTTCATTTTGAGGAGGAAATCTACATGTTTATGTATTACTGATTCAAGATGTAGTGAGGTTTCTTCCATAACAATAGACTAATGTCAAATTATTCCCTACCATTACTATAATCTTACTTAAGCAATTAGGTAAGTAGAATGGAAGATAATTAAATGTGAGGCAGATACTGTATTCCATTTCAAGGAATTTTTTGCAGAACTAGCCCTTTATCATAGTGGTGTGTACACAGAATTTGGCATCAATAGTCTTAGGGGGACGTCAAGATCAATTGAACTAACATAGTCCACAAAAACAATATTCTACATCCTACTTTGGTGAATAACAACAGCTATTAAAAGGTTGCAACCAGCCATCTAAGATGCAACTATAAGCTCTCCTCATCCAGAGTAAAGAACAGGGAAAAAAACAAAAGACTCAGAGAAACAGCTTGTCCACATGACTAATGGATAAGGCAAACCAAAGCCTCTACTACCCAGAGACCAGAAGAAGTAGATGGTGTGCAGCTAACACTTCCAACCACTCTGATCAGGATCACAATAAAAAGCCCTGGACACCACTGTCATCCACTCAGAGGGGGATCTGTGTAGGAGTTCCTGGATAGAGTGGGAGAACAAAGTGAAACAAAACTCAAAATCATAGGGGG
>NW_006922437.1:653054-658637 GCF_000298275.1 Orycteropus afer afer
AGGTTGAGATCTATAGAAACCCTCTAAATTCTGACTCGGTCTATCTGAGCTGCCCTTTTCCATCTGAAAGTTTAGGTTTGTTTTCCGTCTATAAGCTAACAAATTACACAGTGAAAGCTGGGAGACCAGAACTCCACGGGACTGCCTCGTTTGGGTGGGTCTCACAAGTTTTCCGCCTTTGACAGGGTACAATCTTACGCTTTTCTGTCGCTCCTCTCATAGGAAAATACTTGTTTTCTTTCTCTACAAGCTTCCACCTTACACAGGTTCCAGCTTTCACGGGTTTTACTGTATTTGCTCATTATCCTAAAATTCCATTTTGCAAGTTCTGTTTAGACTTTGGTTTTAAACTGGATCTCTTGAAAGAGCCAGGGCCTCAAGCAGATTGTTGTTGTTGTTGTTAAGTGCCATCCAGTCGGACCCGACTCATAGCGACCCCTCCTTGGGTGTCCGAGGCGGTATCACTATGAAAGTAGATTGCCCAACCTTCCTTCTGAGGAGTGGCTGCTGGGTTTGAACCGCCAGACTTCTGGTTAGCAGTCAAATGCCTTAGGCACTACGCTAGCCACTTCAAGCTACTCTCAATTCTACCAGTGATTATGTATGTATATGCAAGTACAATCTCTGAATATCAGTTGTTCATTTGGTCAAGAAACTCATGTCTTCTAAAATTCCAACTTTGCATCCCCAGCCCCTTCACCTTGTTAGAATCTCTTGTTCTAAAACATCATCACTGAGTTTATCTATTTTCCAAAATAAGCAAATCGCTTAACAATGATCAGGCTCTTTAGAATGGGCGGTAGGTCAGTGTCATCACTGGAAAAGCTCTGTGTGGAATTATAGTGCTGCTGTGTAGCATGCGCCTCCTCCTCACTTCAGTGGCACACCATGGGAAGGCTGGCTTGGAATCCAGAGGAACCCAATTAGACACGAATTGAGTCTGGAGAGGATCTACCCCAGGCCTTCAGCCTAGGCTCTGGTTTACATTAATACTGAATGGTAACTCACACGTTGCGTGCCCTGGGGCTTTCTACATCAACTGGAGGTGGACATTTGCATTATTATGCAGTCCTGACTCTAGACAGAGTGGGAGCTTTTTTCTGTAAGAACAGTCTACAGCTGTTCTGGTTACCTACTGCCACTCTGACAGGAATATACCACAAATGGGATGGCCTTAACAAACAGGAATTTATTCTCACAATTTGGAGCCTTTAAGTCCAAGTTCAGAGTGCCAGGCTCTAGGGGCTGGGTGAAAGACCCTCAACCTTGGAATCCAGCTCTGCCTCCTGCTCCTGGCCCACTGAAGCTAGAGGCATTTCTTCACTCAGACAGCTGCTGGCTGCTGAGGCTGAGAAGCCCCAAGGATGACAAGTAAAAAGCACAGTCCCGATGTTACCAAACTACATGGCAGGCCATTAACTTAAGTCCATTGTAAGTTCCAAGGTCGGCAGAACAACCTACTAAACAATGATTGCTGAACAATAACAAGGCTACATGCAGGGTCAAAGTGTGCCATAGGCTAGAGACCATTCCCAAAGCTGCTTCCTACATACAGGAAGCAGACCACATACTCAAAGCAGCTACTCAACTGCTTGTGGTAGATCCCACCATGGAGTTGATTGCCAGTCTTATCATGGGGAATAACTAGCACCAGCTTCCCAGCCACTCAACCAGGCCCAGCCAAGTTGACACACACGCATAACTACCACAACAGCCAAATTTTCTTTAAGCCTCTTGGTAAGGGGCTGACTATAATGTTTCATAAAAGCACAGACAGAAGTCAGCAAAGAGAATGAAAACTTGGGAAGAAGCAGAGGTTACCATCAACCTGCACAAACTGGAGCCTGTGTAGGGCAGAACCTGTCAGAGAAGGAAAGCTTGAATATTCCCCACTAAACAGAGCAATAAGGAACTCTTGTGGTGCGATGCTGAAGGCATTTAACTACTAAGCAGAAGCTTGGCAGTTCAAACCCACCAGGCACTGGAGAAGGCATGATAGAATTTTGCAAGACTAACGACTTTGCAAATAACTTTTTTAACAATATAAATGGTGGCTATACATGTGGATCTTGGGAGATAGAATACAGAGAAATCACATCAACTACATCTGTGGAAAGAAGAGATGACAAAGCCTAATATCTTCAGCCAAAACAAGGCCAGGGACTGTCTGTGAAACAGACCATCCACTGCTCCTATGCAAGTTCAAGTTGAAGTTGAAAACAATTAAAACAAGTCCACGAGAGCCAAAATATGATCTTGATTACATCCCACCTGAATTTAGAGACCCTCTGAAAAATAGATTTGATGCATTGAAGACCAATGACTGAAAACCAGAAGAATTGTGGGATGACATCAAGAACATCATACATGAAGACAGCAAAAGGCCATTAAAAAGACAGGAAAGGAAGAAAAGGCCAAAATTGATGTCAAAAGAGACTGAAACTTGGTCTTAAATGGGGAATAACTAAAGAAAATGGAAGAAATGACAAGATAGAAGAGCTGAATAGAGGATTTCAAGGAGTAGCTCAAGAAAACAAAGTCAATTATTATAATGAAATGTGTAAAAACCTGGAGTTAGAAAACAAAAAGGGAAGAACATGCTCAGCATTTCTCAAGCTGAAAGAACTGAAGAAAAAATTCAAGCCTCGAGTTGCAATACGGAAAGATTCTATGGGCCAAATATTGAACGATGCAGGAAGCATCAAAAGAACATGGAAGGAATACCCACAATCACTGTAACAAAAAGCATTGGTTGATGTTCATTATTTTAGGAGGTGACATATGATCAAGAACCAATGGTACTGAAAGAAGAAGTTGAAGGTGCACTGAGGGAACTGGTGAAAAACAGGCCTCCAGCAACTGACAGAATACCCATTGAGATGTTTCAATAAACAAATGCAGTGCTAGAGGCACTTACTCACTTATGCCAAGAAATCTGGAAGACAGCTACCTGGCCAACAGACTGGAAACGAAAAAAATGAAATGCACTGCCGTCGAGTCTGATCTGAGTCATAGCAATGCCTCCTTGGGTTTCCGAGGCATTATTATTATGGAAGTAGATTGCCCAACCTTCCTTCCGAGGGGTGACTGGTGCGTTTGAACCACCAGCCCTCTGGTTAGCAGCCAAATGCTTTAGGCACTATGCCACCAGAGCTCCTAACTGACTGGAAGAGATCTATATTTGTAGCCATTCTGAAGAAAGGTGATCCAAAAGAATGAGGAAATGATAAAATAATATCATTAACATCACACACAATAAAATCTTGCTGAAGATAATTTAAAAATGGTTTCAGCAGTGTATTCACAGGGAACATCCAGAAATGCAAGCTGGATCAGAAGAGGATATGGAGCAAGGGATATCACTGCTCATGTCAGATGAGTCTTGTCTGAAAACAAAGAATACCCAAAAGATGTTTACTTGTGTTTTATTGACTATGAAAAAGCATCCAAGTATGTGGATCATAACAAATTATGGATAACATTGAGAAGAATGGTAATTCTGGAACCAGGAGACTGTTGTTTGAACAGAACAAGAGAACGTTACATGGTTTAAAATGAGAAGGGAGTGTGTCAGCATTGTATCCTTTCATCATAATTATTCAATCTGGATGCTGAGCAAACAATCTGAGAAGCTAGACTGTACAAAAAAGAACACAGCATCAGGATTGAAGAAAGACTTATTAACAACCTGTGATATGCAGACAATACAACATTGCTTGCTTAAAGTGAAGAAGACTTGAAGCCCTTACTGATGAAGATCAAAGACTTCAGCCTTCAACATGGTTTACACCTCAACACAAAGAAAACAAAAATCATCACAACTGGACCAAGAAGGAGCATCAAGATAATTGGAAAGAAGATTGAAGTTGTCAAAGATTTAATATTACTTGGTTCAACAATCAACACCCATGGACGCAGCAATCAAGAAATTAGGCAACATATTGCACTGGTCAAATCAGCTTTAAAGATCTCTTTAAAGTGATGAAGAGCAAGGATGTCTCTTTGAAGACTAAGATGCACCTAATGCAAGCCATGGTGTTTTCAGTAACCTCATATACCTGTGAGAGCTGGATAGTGAATAAGGAAGACCAAAGCAGAGTTCATACTTTTGAGTTGTGGTGTTGGTGAAGAATACTGAAAAAACCATGGACTGCCAGAGAATGAACAGATCTGTCCCGAGGGAAGTGCAGCCAGAATGCTCCTTGGAAGAGAGAATGGCCAGACTTCGTCTCACCTACTTTGGTCATGTTGTCAGAGAGCCCATTCTCTGCAGAAGGATATCAGGCTTGGTAATGTGAAGGGTTAGCTAAAAAGGGGAAGTCCCTCAATGAGATGGAGTGAACAGTGGCTGCAATGAAGGGCTCAGGTATAGCAAGGATTGTGAGGATGGTGCATGACTGGCTAGTGTTTAGCTCTGTTGTACATAGGGTCACTATGAGTCAGAGCCGACTCAATGGCACCTAACAACAACAAAAACCGAGAAACAGAAAAAAGGTAAGACAGCACCCTGTCAAAGGCAGAAAACTTGTGAGGATGGAAAAGACAAGGCAGTCCTGTCCATTCCAACTCTCATAAGTTTCAGTTCTATTAACTCTATGTTTAAAATAGAGGAGAACTGAATCTATAGTCAATACTTAATATTTCTTCCCCTTATCCTAGGAAGTAAAGTGAGAAGGTCACTGAATAGGTGGAGAACGTTTCCTTGGAGTCACGCGCCTTTTTATTTGTGAAATGGCCACCGCTGTGCCTTTGCATTGTGACTGAGAGCTTGAAAGGATTTCTACAATTCACTCTGCAAATGTCAAGGAGGCACTTGACTCAAGTCAGGTTTGTGTTGTTGACAAAGCTGCCAGGGTCAGGAAATGGAAGGTCTCTTTGTGAGTGACTACCACTAGCAGGGTCAGTTGCCAGGAACCTGTTCCCACTGGAGAAGAGGGTTTCATAAAATCGACTTGACGACTGTCGTTTTCCTCTATGAGGGAGACAGTTGGAATTAGTTACTTTTTCTTCAACAATATATGTTGTGGCTTATATTGTTTAAAGAATCCTTTGGGTTATACAAACGGTTAAAGGCTATACTGCTAGCCCAAAGGTCGGAAGTTCAAACATTGCCAGAGGTGTCCCAGAAGACAGGCCTGGTGACCTACTTCTGAAAGGTCACTGCTTTGAAAACCCTGTGGAGGGCAGTTCTACTCCCACATGGGGCCACCATGACTCAGAAGTGACTAACAACAAGAATTTAGTTTGCCTGATTTTATAGCCTGTCATTGATGTGTAGATCTCTCCCTTAAAACCTCAGGTAGACCACATGTTTTAGGCATGTCCCTCTCCCTGGCAACCAGACTGCTATCCAGAATAGGTAGTGAAAAAGATAAATGAATGACTGAAGAATGAATGAAAGAATCTTAAGATAATAGAGAGAAAGGAAGACAGTCTGTAATTTTGAAATTGACGTTGGTAAACTATAGCAGATATTTTGTCCTTGTTGTTTGTGGAAGGGAGAACATGTGGATTAATTACTTCCTCTGTTGATGGGTGCTGTCAAGTTGATCTCAAATCATGCCAACCCCATGTGTTACAGAG
>NW_006922437.1:687503-702818 GCF_000298275.1 Orycteropus afer afer
CAATCCTACCACCACTACCACCCCCGGCCACCATCATAGCACAGTCAGAGACAGTGGTGAAGAGGAAAACCTCAGCCCCAGAGAGTACTATGGGGAATAAAAGCAAAAGATGAAGGCTTACATTTACAAATAAATTTTGAGCAATTGCAAAGAAACCACACATGCCCCTCAGTCAGGATACAGCTCTGAGGAATCACAGAAGCCCTCTAAACATGGACTATCCAGGGATATTTTCATGAATCATCAAATAACAAATGATTAGAATGATGGGAGAGAAACGACTTCCAACAAACCAAAAGAAAATCAGTTCCCACGTTCGAATCCAGCTAAGCCACTGGTCTCCTTGTAAAGGCAGGTTGCTAGCTAATAGAAGACCCAGACCCTTTAAAGACTATGTTGTGGCAGTAACTGGCTTGATGCTTGCCAATAATGTTTCTTCTTCCTGCAGACACAGAAAAACTAAATTTCCCAGTCTTCCACACAGTCTGGTTGAAGCCATGTGACTGGATTGCAGCCAATGAGATGTTAGAGGAAGTGATGTCCACCACAGGCCTGTCCTTAAGTCCACCTACTTGGCTATAAACACTTACTCTTCTCCTCTGCGGCCACTAGGAATTCCAAGGACTGGAAACAATTTGGACTCATGGTTTGAGAGAGCTATCCAGGAGAGTCTACTAAATTACATTTGGCTGTGACATGAATGAGAAATTGAATGTATTGTGTAAAGCCATTAAGATTCAGGGGTATCTGTCATAGACATCATTTGCCCTGAAATGAGACTTTTGACCTTAGAAGCCTTCACGTTTCCATTTCAGCTGTTTTAAGAGTGTATTAGTTTTCTATGGCTGCCGTAAAACAAGACCTGGGACTTAAAACAACACCTGCTTATTACCTCCCAGGTCCATGCGTCAGAAGCCTGGACAGAATGTTGTTCAGCTGGAGCCTATCCTTAGGGTCTTACAAGGCTAAAATCAAAGTTTGGGCCAGGCTGGGCTCTTACTTGGAGGTTCTGGGGAAGATTCTGTTTCCAGGCTCATTCAGTTGGCCAATCAAATTCAGTTGCCTGTGCTTGTAGGGTGAAGGTCCCCATTCTTCATAGGCTGTCATTTGGGGGCTCATCTTTGCTCCTACAAACACCACATTCTTTCTCGTGCTTTCCATGAGGCCCCTGTAGCATGGCACATTGAGTCTCTCTCCTACTTCAAATCTCTTTGACTTCCTTTGTCACATCTCTCTGTCTCTGAAGAAAGGTCTCTGATCCAAAGTGCTGATGTGATTGCATAGAGCCCACCTGGATAAGTGTAAAGCCTACAGCTTTTTTTTTTTTTTTTTTTTTAGAATTTTGCACAACTAATGATTTAGTTTTGGAGGAAGATTCATTAACAACGTGGATATGCAGATGACACACTTTACTTGCTGAAAGTGAACATGACTTGAAGAACTTACTGATGAAGATCAAAGGCTACAGTCTGCAGTATGGATTACACCTCAATGTAAAGAAAACAAAAATCCTCACAAGTGGATCTTTAAACATCATCACAACAAATGGAGAAGAGATTGAAGTTGTCAGAGATTTCATATTACTTCATTCCACAGTCAACACCGATGGAAGCAGCAGTCGGGACATCAGACAATGTATCGCATAGGGAAAATTTGCTGCAAAAGACCTCCTTAAAGTGCTGAAGAGCAAAGTTGTCTCCTTGAAGACTAAGATGAGCCTAACCCAAGACATGATATTTTCAACCGCTTCATATACATGTGAAAGCTGGAATATGAGCTTCTTAGACAAATAACTTTTCTTCCTTCATGATATGGGGGAAGTTTTCTGTTAGTTGTTGTTGGTATGTGCCATCGAGTCAAACTCGACTCATAGCGACCCCTCCTTGGGTTTCCGAGGCAGTATCACTACGGAAGTATGATTGTCCAACCTTCCTTCCGAGGAGTGGCTGGTGGGTTTGAACCGCCAGCCATCTGGTTAGCAGGAAAGTGTCTTAGGCACTATTCTACCAGAGCTCCCGTTTCTGTTAGTAGGTCTTCCATAATTTTCTCAGTGGTGTTTTTTTTTCCTTCTTCCCATTCTGGAATTCCAATCAGGTGGATATTGTTTCTTTTCACGTCATCCCATGTAACTCTTAGGTTCTCTTCATTTCTCTTAAATCTTTGTTCTGATTTTTCTTCATACAGGCTGGTGTCCAGGGATTTGTCTTCTACTTGCAAAGTGCATTCTTCAGCCAGTTCTATCCTATTATTTTGTGCTTCCACTGTGTTGTATAATTCTGTGATTTTTGTATTCATCTTCTGGAATTCTAACTTCTGTTTTTGTGTGAATTATGATTGTGCATTAATATTATGATTTTGCTCTTGAATGGTTTTCCTGAGTTCTTCCAGGGTACTGTCTATGTTCTCCTTGCTTCTGTTTGGGGTTTCCTTAAGCTCTTGTAGACCTCTATAAACATTCCTTCTAAATTCCTTCTCAGATAATTCTATTCCTTCCTTTTCCTCCATGTTTAATGAGACTTTTGTTTGGGGTTTTACTTCTAGTGTCTTATCCTGTTTTTTTGTTTGATTTGCGATTGCCTGTTGTTTCCTAGACATTTTGGGGTTGTCTTTAACCATTAGTTATGTATTGATTTGTTTTGTCTTGGTTTTATAATTTAATATTTTGAAAAAGTAGAGCTGGTGTATTTTATTTTTTTATTTTTGGGTTATTAATTCAGGTGTGCTGGGTTGCTCTGAAGTTTTCTTTTTCTTTTTTTTTTTTTTATTGTGATCTGGGTGAAAGTTCACAGAGCAAATTCACTTTCCATACAGAAGTTCACACAAACTTTGTCTCATGACATTGACTACAATTTACTACAATGCAACAGTTCCCCTCCCACTTCATCCCAATAGTTTTGTATTCCCTATCCATCCTTCCATGCACTCCTGCCCCCTAAGCTGTCTCCCTGTGCATAAACAGCCCTTCTTTCTCCCATGATTGTTCTCTCCAAGGAGTGTATCTACCTAGTGTAAATGTTCAACTCATATGCTTGTCTTTTGTTTGGCTGGAAGACACAGGCATGGGTTGAATTCCAGACCTGAAGGGCAGCTAGGAGCCACAGTCTCAGTGGTTCCACCAGGCTCTATCAGACCAGCAAACCTGGCCCCTTGTTTGTTTTTTCTTTTCTTTTTTTTTTTTTCCAAATGATTTTGAGTTTTGTTTCACATTGTGAAATCCTCTATCCAGGATCTCCTATGTAGATCTCCCTCCAAGTGGTTGATAGTGGTAGCTGGGAACCATCTAGTTCTTCTGGTCTCATAGTCATATAGGCTAAGGATTGCATGGTGTACCAGTCACGAGGACTAATTGTTTCCATGAATCTTTGGTTTTCTTCATTCTTCTTTGCTCTAGATGAGGAGAGACCCATCGTTGCATCTAGATGGCTGCTTGCAAGCTTTTAAGATCCTGGACACTACTCACCAAAGTAGGAGGTGGAACAATGTTTTGTGTAGTATGTTATGCCAATTGAGCTTGATGTCCCCTGCGACTATGGTCATCCCAATCCCACAGGTTCAACTACTTGCTCTAAAGCCCACAACCTTAATTACAGCTCCTCGGAAGGAAGATTGGGCAATCTACTTCCATAGGGATACCTCCTCGGAAACCCAAGGAGGGGTTGCTACGTGTCGGCTCTGACTTGACAGCAGTGAGTTTGGTTTTTTTTTTTTTGTCTGGTGTCACAGCTGTTAAAGCATTTGGCTGCAAACCAGAAAGTGGGTGGTTTGAACACACAAGCTGCTCCATGGAAGAAAGATGAGGCAGTCTACTTCAGTAAAGATTTACAGCCTTGGAAACCCTATGGGGCAGTTCTACTCTGTTCTATAAGATCACTATGAGTCATGGCAGTGGGTTTGGTTTTAACCTTAATTTCATTCTTGAGCCATGTAACAGGATATGTTCACAGTTTCACAGAGAACAAGGGATGGCTGTCTTCGGTGGGTCATTCTGCCCACCACAGAGAATGACTTTGACATTCTATAGCCTGTGGTAAGGTGTGATTTTTCAGAAGCACACATCTGCATCATGATCACTGATCTGCAGAGCAAGGTCACTTGGCTAGGTGGATGGTTCCAGTCAACCACTCAGCAGCCTTAAGCCCATGCCAGCCAGCTTCGTCTTACTGCCTTTCCTTCTGAAGCATTTCTCATGAGCTGCTCCTGTGTAGGGATTTCAAAGGCCTGACATGTACCCATTGCTGATGGCCAGAACCACTTTTTGTTGCTTTCAATATCATATACCATATTGATGTTCATTTGTTTAATAAATTATATTTAGTACTCTTTCAATACTGTGTATTCAAACATTCTCAATTAATCCTTATATTTTCCTTATAAAGTTCAAGTAAAAAGAATCCCCTTAAGTATCAGTAGAAATTTGTATTGTTGTTTGGTGCCATCAAGTCAATTCCAACTCATAGTGATGCCATCTGGCAGAGTAGAACTGCCCCTAGGGTTTTCTTGGCTGTCATCTTTATGGAAGCAGATCACCAAGTCTTTCTCCCCTGGAGTTGCTGGTGGGTTCGAAACACTGGCCTTTCAGTTGCTAGCCAAGTGCTTAATCACTGAACCACCATGGCACCTTATTGATACAAAGCACCATGTCAAATACATGGCACTCATGCTACCTCCATTCCATTACCATACCCAAGGCAGACACTGCTAATCAATCACAGCACTCTTTCTGAATGAACCCACAATCAATCAATTTCAGAATCTCTCTGAAATCAGAGCTGCAGGCAGCCACTACCAGTGAAGTGGAGTTAGCAGGCCATTAATGTCAGCAATATGAAATTCCAGGTAAGCTGCTCAGGTAAACAGGTCTGTGTACTTTGACCTGCCTTCCCTACTTGCATGTTTCTTTTTATGTTAAACTTCATATGCTGAGCTTGCTGATTAGATTTTTCACTTCTACTTTAAAAGAAAAAAAAAAAAAAAAGGCTTGAATACAACCAAAAGATGCTTAAAAAAAAATCCTTTTCTTCATTTTGCCCCCTCATTCTAACGTATGTGGAAGATTTCGACTCCCACCATCAGTTGCTGTCAAATCGACTCCGACGTATGGTGATCCCATGTGTGTCAAGTCGACCTGTGCTCCATACAGTTTTCAATGGCTGATTTTTTTTTTCAGACATAGATCACTAGGCCTTTCTTCTGAGGCCCCTCAAGTGAATTTGAACTGCCAACATTTTGGTTAGCAACCCAGTGAGTTAACTGTTTGCACCACCCTGGGAAGCCAAAGTTCATAGAAGCCTCAACTAAGCCAGAGATCCTGAAGCTGTGTGACCGTCAAGTTCCCCAGAGAACAAATGTTCACTTTGCTGTGTTGTTGTTGGGTGCCATGGAGTCAATTCCAATTCCTAATGACCCTATAGGACAGGGTAGAATTGCCCCATATGGTTTCCCAGGCTGTACTCTTCATGGGAGCAAATCACCAGGGCTTTTCTCCCACAGAGCAACTGGTGGGTTTGAACTGCCAACCTTTCGGTGAGCAGCTGAGTGCTTAGGCATCATGCCACCAGGGCTCCTTCACTTTGCTATCAGCGTTACAATTTTCCAAGTTTTTTTTGGGGGGGAACATTTTGAATGGCTGTTAGCTTTAGATAATGATGCTTTATTATGAAATGTCAGGCTGTGTTATGAAGCTGGATCTTCTGGCAGTTAAATCATATTCCCTTTACTCCATTACAGTGAAATACTGTTGTGAGCCTCTGTAACTCCAGCATGGAGGGTGCCAAACGTGGTTGCCGTAATGCATGCACTTGCAGCAACTGTTTATTATACATCCCTCAGGATGCTGCATGCACATCAATGCTTGTGACTTTCAGGATCTCAAGGTGGCGATAATCTCTGCAAAGGGGCAGCAGTGTGCTCTCTGGGATGTCCAAGCTGCACCATTTAGTCATTGGCTCTAGCATTGTCCAGAAGATTCTACAGAGTAGAATGCATTACTACCAACAAGGAAATGCTTTAGATGCATAATGTATTAGAATCAACTACTCTGGGCCATCCTCTCTCCTGTCACCATTTGTTTTACAAGGTAACACCATAGTATATTTCAATGGCTCATTAAGCCACACTCATGTAAGCCAGTGTGAGGCTGAGGACCATTGAGCATGGTAAATTTGCCCTTCTGCACCAGAATTAAATAAACTCCAATATCTCTGGTGGAGTAGTTAATGGCCCTTGGCTTGTCTCATTTCCTTCTTGACATGGTGTGTTCTCAGCACCCACCTACAGAGGCGCATCTGGAGTACGGAGGGTATGACATGTGCCCCGGGAGCCAACCAAGGGGTGGGAGGTGCCATTGAGCAGTTTCTACTAGCCAAAGGTTCCACTGCCACCTTTGAGAGATCACTGAGCAATTTAAACCTAATTGTCATAGCCATTACTTTCCATAGATACACCGCTAGCCACCCATTCCTAGTGCAGTGTCAAACAGGATACCAGCTAGTTTCAGATTTAAAAATCAAACAGTTGGTCTTCTTTTTCCCTTCAGATTTTCACTGTCGATGTTTCCCATCATTACTATTTCATACTTAACTAGAGAGTCACAGGTCTGCTGAATTTACTGATGGGGCATAAATGAGGCACCCATCAGAGGATAAACAATGGCCACCACTCTATACATTTCTGATTCATTTGGCCTGTTGCAGATGGCTGTTGGCAAGTCACCCCTCCAACTCACAGTGAGCCCGTACACAGGGAACAAATGGCCACCTACCCCTTTGCCACTGTCACCATCGGCTGTGGACCAATGTTCTGTGCACAGGGTTTCTGTTGGCTCATTTGCAGAAGTAGATCACCAAGTCTTTCCTCCTAGTCCCATTTAGTCTAGAAACTTCCCTGAAACCTGTTCAGCATCATAGCAACCTGGAAGCCTCTACTGACAGACAGGCAGTGGTTGCTACATAAATCATACCAACTGGGACTAGAACCCAGATCTTGCACATGGAAGGTGAGAATTCTACCACCAAACCACCACTATCTCCTTTGGCCTACTGCTAGTTTTGTGAATCAATTTCCAACACTGATCCATATGGAGATTTTTTTTTAAATAAAAATACGCCTTCTTTTGAAAAGTCAGACGACTGACCATACTGGAATTGCATTTTGTAATGAGGCTATAAAGGGGATCTGCACCCAGAAGTGTATCTGTGGAAAGCAGAGCCTGTGGCAATTAGTTTCAAATTGTTGCATGATCTCTTACAGCTGGCAATGGAAACTGAGATGGTGCACAGATGATGCTCACTGATGCTCCCTCACATGGTGCCCAGGACATGTGCCACATCTGCCATACTCCAGAAACGCCTCTGCATGTACCCTCTCCAGTTTCTCACAGACCATATGGTCTGTTCCATAGCAATGCAAACCCACCCAGCCATTGGTTTCCACACCTGCTTGTTACTTGTATTCAACCTGAGCCCTTGCTTCTCACAGTGTGGTCCACGGACCAGCAACATTGGCATTAACTGGGAGCTCGTTAGGTATGCAGAATCTCAGGTTTCCCCTAGACTTGCTGAGCCACTCTATAATTAACAAGATCATCAGGTGACTCATGTGTTCCTTAAACTGAAGAAGGACTCACTAGGACTCAAGAGAAGCCAGATTCTTAGTTTCTTGGGTTTTCTTGGTTTCTGCCATCTTTGGCTTTTAGTCCCTCCTCTGCCTTCCCCATTATCCTCCTTGGGTCAATGAATTTAACCCTTTCATTGGTATATCCTCATCTTTTGCTCTCCCTTAATGCTACAGATATCCAAAGGAGTTGATATCTAAGGATAAAACCATCTTCATTCTACATGAATTTGTTATTAAAATTAAAAATTTTCAACTTAAAACTATGGGACCTCTGGCTTGAAGAGGACAATGTGAAGGTCATCTAGTTGTATGATTCCCGTGGTAGGCTGAGTGGTGGCCTCCAAAGAGACATAGCCATGCCCTAGACCACAAAACCTGTGAATGTGACCTTATTTAAAAAGGGTCTCTGCAGATGGAATTAAGGGACTCTGATTGGGTAGTTACCTCTCTGGTAGCGTAGTGGCTAAGGCACTTGACTGCTAATCAGAAGGTTGACGGTTCAAACTCACCAGCCACTCCTCGGAAGGAAGGTTGGTCAATCTGCTTCCATAGTGATACTGCCTCAGAAACCCAAGGAGGGGTCACTATGAGTCGGTCCGCCTTCATGGCAAATAACAACAACAAGAAGTTTGGGCAGTGGGTAAGGCATTTGGCTGTGAACCATAAGGTCAGTCGTTCAACCTACAAGCTGCTCTGCAGGAGGAAGATGAAGCAATCTACTTCCATAAAGATTTATAGTCTTGGAAACCCAATGGTGGTTGCTATGAGTCAGAATCAATGGTGAGTTTTGGGGCAGATGTAATTAAGTTAGGATTTCAAGATGAGATAATCCTGGATGTTCTAGTGGAACTTACATCCAATGATGAGAGACACAGAGAGGGAGAGGAGGCAATATGGCCCTGGAGGCAGAGATTGGAGTGAGATTCCACAAGCCAAGAAATGGCAACCGCATGAGGTGCTTGAAGAGGAAGGAACAGCATCTCCTCAAGAGGCTCTGGAAGGAGCACAGCTCTGCCAACACCTAGATTTCAGACTTGGGGTCTCTAGAGCTGTGAGAGAATAAATTTCTGTTGTTTTAAGCCCCCAGGACACTAACCCAGTTCCAAAATCCAGCTGTCCATCAGCATCACCAAGGTGGCATAAGGGGTGGTGAGAATTGAAGTAGATGGAGAGCAGAGTTGGGAGAAGGATCCTAGACCTGCATTTAGGGCCATGGGCCAGGATCGTAGACAGCACCAGGAGACCCCAGAGGAATGAAGAAGAACAACAACAGATACCAATACAGAAAAGATCTGAGCAAATATAGATCTGCAAGCTTGAGAATTTAAAGAGGCTCAGCCCAGTCAGATAATCTAGGGTCCAATGTGCACATAGAGGGCAAAAATGAAGGTGCAAATGCAAAAATAATAGGAGGGCATTGAATATTTTTGTATCTACTGTGTGTTGCACAAAAGGTCCCTGGGATACAAACTGTTAAGTGCTTGGCTATTAGGCTGAAGGTTGGTGGTTTAAAGCCCTCCTGAGGTGTCATGGAAGAAAGTCCTGCCTCTCTACTTTTGTAAAGATTACAGTCAATAAGACCCCATGGAGCAGCTCTGCTCTGTGACACATGAGTCAGAATACACTCAATGGTGATGAGCCATGTGTTGTTCAGACTCTTAGGAACTTTCACATATCATCTTATGTTAAAAGCAGCCCCCAGACATGCTGAGTCAAAAACTGCATTTTACCCACATCCGTAAGTGATTCGTGGGCATGGTAGAGTGTGGGAAGTCCATTCCTACACAATCAGAGTTAGCAACGTTGGCAGAATGTGCTCTTCAGTCTGTGTTTGGGCTCACCGGGAGGTACAAGGTGTTCCTCCACCTCTGTCTTGCCCAAGCCTGTAACATCTGGGTTAGCAGAAAGATAAATTTTAGGAGAATTTAGAACAAAAGCCTTTTAAATTCTCACTTAGAGGGTGAGAGCCCTTCCAGCTCCTTAATATGGTACTCTGAGAACAAAGCTGAACCATGCACCAGATGAGATGTGTGGCGCCTGCCTAGAAAGCCAAGGGCTGTTGCCACATTCATCCCAACTTACCATAATCAACTAGGCAAAAAGCATTTGTTTGTGAAAAGGTTTTACCTAGAAGGGGTTCCATCTGACAATTGAAAGCAACAAAAGTGCACAAAATTGCTACTGGGAGTTTGAACAAGAAATTCTCACCTAGGTCTCAAAATCATAGCCTATTAAAATTAGATCGGAAGAACGGAAACACATGGAAATTGAAGGATCAAAGGAAGTCCAGAGCCTGTGTGGAAAACGATGAGCAAATAATGAACACATCTGCTGATCCTAAATTCAGAAATGCCAACCCTACAAAGCAATGCCTGAGATAAAAGGCATTATTGTTTCCGGCTATTCGCCAAACCAGTAGTACTTGGTTTCCATGGATAAAAGTGCATGTGATGTAGGGGGTGGTGGTGGGGGGAGATCCATACCATCTGCAGATCTCCATGCAATGCAGAAAAGCAGGAAAAATATGTGGATTAGGAAAATTGGGGGAACTTGAATTGCCCTTTTCCAAGGGAACTTTTTTTGGACATTTTTGAAATCACAACATTCATGTGTGAGGTGCAGAGCCTCAGATTTTATTTCACTGAATTTACTCTGTAGCAACCAACTACAACAGAGACAGAAACAGCAAAATCCGAGTATATATTAGAAGCGCGAATGGAAAAGTTTCAAACTGGAGGCACTCACTTCCTCAGAAAGAACATTGGGCCAACAAACATTCCCAAGACAAAAAAAGGTCAGAATGTAAATCATTTGGGAAGAATGTGTCAAGATGTAAACAATTTATTCCTGGAAAAAGTATATTCATGACTACAACCATGTATAATGGAACCAGTTGGCACTACTCATCTAAGTGATAATTTACTCTTTCTTAGCCAAGTAACCAACCAACATTTCAAAAGACTTCAATCTGAAGCTGATCTTACCTACAATCAATCATTAATTCCCAGTTTTCCTTTGTTCTTTAGGTATATAACTGCCTCTCTCTGCTTGAACAATGGAGAGCTTTGTATTTTTACTTAGAGCTGCCATCTTGAGCTGCATCACTCCTCAATGAATTTCCTTTATTATCAGTCCTAAGAAAGTATGAGATTGTAGTCTTGGGTATTTCTAGTTTCAGAAGTGGGACTTCCAATTTTCCTTATTTTTCACAAGTCTCAAAGCATCTGCTGAACATGGGCTTCTTTGGGCTCTCTGTCTCCACAAATTCTAGGGCATTGTTCAAGGTATAAAACACTCTCGAATCTGAGCTCCACTCTCTTGCATTGAAAGTTCTTTGGGCTTTAGTGTGGATTATTTTAGTTCTTGTCAGTAAAATTTTGCTTGTTGTAATTGTCATTATAAAATGGGGAATGCTGTATCTAAAGGAGATTTGGAGCCACTTCTGGGCCTCCTGCTGACTATACGAACAAACTTCGTGGCCCCTTATCCTCCATGTTCTTGCCTGTCTGTCATAACCTCATTTAAGACAGTTTGGAAGATCCGTGGTCACTTTACGATACTTTCCGACTGGAGAGACTAGCATATTTAAGGTCTAAAAATAAGACTAGGTCTCTAGCTGGCAGAATTAATTAGGTTCAGAAAGACAGAAACTAGATTTTGGATGGTTGTTATGAAGGAATCCCAGACTCTTCAAGCCACAAAAATATATGGGCACAGGTCAATCATTTTAGATGCCCTAAAACACTCATCACCAATAGAAAGACACATGTAATAGGATAAGCTGGGACATGAGAGAGTCTAAAGCATGGGCTTCCTACTAGCCACAAGAAAACTCTCCTGCAACCAAGGCACATGGTGAAACAAAACTCTGACCAAACCTCACAGCAAATTGCCTGCTAGGAATTCTTTTTGACTTTGGGAAACCAAATTTCAATCTAAAAAGATAAGATTTTTAACGTCCTTGACAAATAAGCCTGGATTTCCCTTCTACAAGGATGCTGGTTTGGGGCTCATGTTCAAAAATACTATAAGCTGAGTTGTTGTTGTTGTTGTTATGTGCCGTCGAGTCGGCCCCGACTCATAGCGACCCCTCCTTGGGTTTTCGAGGCAGTATCACTACGGAAGTAGGATTGCCCAACCTTCCTTCCGAGGAGTGGCTGGTGGGTATACTTGACATAATTTAGAATTTCAGTGATCACTTTAATAAGCTCCCATTTGCATTGTCTTTAAAACAAACAAACAAACAAAAAACCTTTTGTTTAATTCTCTGTCTTAGTCAAAGGGTCTGAATAAACTCCCTCTATCTGAGATTCTGGCAAGTTCATAAGTTTATCTAGGAACTGCTTTTCTTTCAAATTGAGTTTATCTCTTCCAAGCATTTTGTATACATTTTAAGAATCTAGATTCCCCATGTTTGTCTTATGTGGTGTTGAGTATGAGTCTGGGTTTTGAACTGGCCTCAGACTTGTGAATTTATATGTTTTTCCTCTCTCATTTTGTGTCTGAGTTTCTGTCTTATCTCCGGAAGCCACAATCAGCAGTTGCTAGGTATTTGGTTTGCTTGTTTATTTGTTTTTGTTTTTGTTTTTCTCATAAGGCAATCTTTTCAGTGTTAGTTTTAGGGGTTTTTTGTTTGTTTGTTTGTTTGTTTGCTTGCTTGCTTGCTTTTTCTCTTCCAAGAAAAATTGTTCTTTGTACTTGTTTTATGAGTTGGGCTTTCAGTAGCAACATTGAGTCAACCTGTTATAAATTGGTCTATTTGAAAAGTACACTGAAAAGAATGGATTGTTTTGAGTGGTATAACAAGGCCTTACAAAGGACAGATTATTTTAAATTGCTTCTCTAAATGATCCTAAAAAGCATGCAAAAACAGGTTTATGAAAATGTAATAACTTCCTACCTCTGGATGGCATTATTAAATTAGATTATAATATTCATTCAAAGAATTTACTCTGATTGGCTTAAAGATAAATAAACACTTATATGAAGTAAATAGTCCTAGTATTACTAGGAATTAAAGAAAATGAATTCATTCTGGAAAGGATTTTATGTTTATGTCAACCTTGAAAGCAAAATCTTAAAAGCAAAAGCTTTCTAAATAACTTAAGCTAAATATTATATGAAATGTGTTTTAGTTAGGGAAAAGAAGCAATTTTTTTTTATTAATTCCAGAATGAGAGGTAAGAAGGCTAAACTGCTTACCAAGGGCATAATAAAAACTAGAAGGAAAATAATTTATTTTTTATCTTTCAAAATACCTAGGCCATTTTAAACATATGGATTAAGATGAACAGAATCTGAGACACAAACTGCTCCACAGAAAGTTTTGAAAAGACCCCTCCCAACCAGAAGAATTTTTTTTTTTTTTTAAAGAAAATGTGATAAATAATGTGGACATTAATGAGGTCTAAAATAACAAAAATGCTGTCTTAATATAGTTACCAGAAATTAGGTAGATCCTTGTAGACAAATCTAAGTTTAGGTTAAGAAAAATAAGAAATAGCAAATGTTTGAAAAGAAGCAGAGACCATTTAAACACCTTTTACTTCAACAGTGATAATATTTTGTAGTGTATAGACTTACATTAATTTTCAATAGGCTTACATCAATTTTCAAGATTTCTAGGTAACTTGCTGTTGTTGTTAAGTGCTGTGGAATCAGTTCCCACTCATAGTGACCCTATGGACAACAAAGCAAAATACTGCCAGTCTTGTGCCACCTTCACAATTGTTGCCACGGTCAAGCCCATTGTTGGAGTTGCTGTGTCAGTCCATCTCAGTGAGGGTCTCCCCCTTTTTTGCTGACCCTCTACTTTACCAAGCATGATGTCCTTCTCTGGGGACTGGTCCTTTCTGACAAGAGATGAAGCCTGGCAAATCTCGCTACTAAGGAGCCTTCTAGGTGAACTTCCTTCATAACAGATTTGTTCATTCTCCAGACAGTTCATGGTGCATTCAGTATTCTTTGCCTACATTACAACTCAAATGTATTAATTCTTTTGGAGTCTTTCTTATTCATTGTCCAACTCTCACATGCATATGAGGCTATTGAAAATACCATGACTTGGGCCAGGTGCATCTTAGTCTTCAAAGTAACATCAATGCTCTTTAACATTTTAAAGGGGTCTTTTGCAGCAGATTTGCTCAGTGCAATATGTCACTTGATTTTGACTACTGGTTCCATGAACACTGATAGTGAATCCAAGTAACGTGAAATCCCTGACAACTTCATTTTTTTTTTTCTCCATTTACTGGTGCATTTATGAGGATTTTTGTTTTCTTGATGTTGAAGTGTAATCCATACTAAAGACTGTAGATTTTGATCTTCGTTAGTAAGTGCTTCAAGTGTTCTTCACTTTCAGCAAGCAAAGTTGTGTCGTCTGCATATCTCGGGTTGTTAATGAGCCTTCCTCCAATCCTGATGCCACATTCTTCTTCATATAGTCCAGCTTCTTGGATTATTTGTCAACATACAGATTGAATAAGTATGGTGAAAGGATATAACTCTGACACACACCTTTCCTGATTTTAAGCCATGCAGTGTCCCCTTGTTCTGTTTGAATGACTGCTGCTTGGTCTTTGTGCAATTTCCCCATTCACAAAATTTAAGTGTTCTAGAATTCCCATTCTTCACAATGCTATCCATAATTTGTTATGATCCACACAGTCAAATGACTTTGCATAGTCAATAAAAGGTATATAAATATTTTTCTGGTATTCTGTGCTTCCAGCTAAGATCCATTTGGCATCAGCAGTAATAAGGGTATTCCACACTGTCTTCTGGATCTGGCTTGAATTTCTGGCAGTTCTCTGTCACTGTACTGATGCAACCATTTTTTAATTGTCTCCAGCAAAATTTTACTTGCATGTGATATTAATGATAACTCAAAAAACAAACAAACAAACAAACAAAAAAACTCACGGCCATCAAGTCAATTCTGACTCATAGCGACCCCTCCTTGGATTTCCAAGGCAGTATGTCTATGGAAGTAGATTGCCCAGTCTTCCTTAATTTCCATATTCTGTTGGATCACCTTTTCTTTGGAATAGGCACAAATATAGATGTCTTCTATTAGTTGGCCAGGTAGCTATCTTCCAAATTTCTTGGCATAAATGAATGAGTGTCTATAGTGCTCTATATCTGTTTGTTGAAATATCTCATTGGGTATTCTGTCAATTCTCGGAGTCTTGTTTTTGTCAATTCCTTCAGTGCAGTTTGGACTTCTTCCTTTAGTACCATTTGTTCTTGATCATATGCTACCGTCTGAAATGGTTGAACCTCAACTAATTATTTCTGGTACAGTGACTCCATTTTCTATTGATGCTTTCTGCACCATTCAATATATGACCCATCGAATCCTTCAGTCTTGCAACTTGAGACTTGAATGTTTTCTTCAGCATTAGAAATGACAAATGTATTCTCTGTTGATTTTCTAACTCCAGGTCTTTACACACTTCAGTATAAAATTTTACTTTGTCTTCTTTGAACTTCCCTTTGAAATCTTCTATTCAGCTCTTTTACATCATCATTTCTTCCATTCATTTTAGCTGCTCTCAGTTCAAGAGTAAGTTTCTAGGTAGCTGATATTAAATTAAGTTAATGGATATTCCCCTCCTCACCTAATCCCTTTGGCTGATTGCTCTTCTCTTTGGCTTCCTGGGTTTTACCCCTTTCTCCTGCTCTCCTGGCCTGCTACTCTGT
>NW_006922437.1:703908-705953 GCF_000298275.1 Orycteropus afer afer
GGGGCTGGCGCAGGATCGGGCAGTGTTTCGTTCTGCTGTGCATGAGGTCGCTATGAGTCAGAAACGACTCGACGGCACTTAACTACTACTACTACTACTAATGGATATTCATTATAATTGAAGTTTATAAACTCTTACTTTTTGTGCCATGAAGAAAAAAATATACACCCTCCCCTCTCTTATCAGTATGGTTAGAGTCCAAAGACTAGATCATCATGCAATATTGGAATTATGTCAAAATACAGGATGATTACATCAGATCACAAAATGAAGGATGATTGTATCATGACATAATGGCCAAAGTACATCATTAACTGTCAAACCATAGAGAATCCTGGCCCAGCCAAGTTGACACATAACCTTGACCATCATAGCCAGCATTACTCTCACCTTGCACCTCAGCATTCATTACTACTAGACATAGTTTGCTGATGTGCAAAATACTCAGATGGTAGAATTTTTACTATTGTCATAAATGCAAAATGCCAGACAACAAGATAGTCAATACATGAAGAGTGTGTGTATGTATATTTAGGTCTGAAAATAACTTTGCTCATTTTTGCCAATTTTACTTAAAGCGTTTTACTACAAGGGATATGTAACAAGGACAGGGAACTTAAAAGTGATTATTAAAAAGCACTTACTTGATATAGTCAAAGTTCTTATTTACTGGGACTAAAAGTTTGATGGGTTTATTTATGAGAAATTTTAAAAGCTTGAATGCCAATAACATGAAAATCAGGTTTATCACTATAAAATAACAAAATGTTATTTGATTACTGAGTTGAAGGATTTATTTTATCCTCTATGTAATCTTCTGTGTCTCATTAAAATAAATTCTCGAATTCATGCAGAAGCTGTATGGCTTTGAAAAAGAAAGGGAGGTGGGATGACTTAAAAAACCTTTAAATAACTAAATATTACTTCCCAGTAACCTATGATAAACTCTTGACAACTTTGAAACTTCATATTTCTGTTTTATAAAGAGAAAATGTTAAAAAAAATAAAATAAAAAAGGCAGGGGGAGGGAAATACAGTTATTTAATGTGTTATGAGTTACATGAAACATGTGAAATCAGAAGAGCCAGACTTTCTCTGGGTTAAAATTTACTGAGTAATGATATTTGCCTGATATTAGAGAACAAGCACATAATATTATGCCATAGTCTTATTATTTTAATTGCTAACTTGATCACAACTTTGTTTCCTTTGAATTAGCATCAACAATAGCAATGGTCTTAACAGGGGAATTCTGATCATTTATCCATAGACTTATTACTACTAGTCAGATATTTAGAGATTTGATAATCTTGATATATCCTATTTGATATTACATCTTAAAATTATTACATGTTTTTTATGAAGCTCTTAGAAAATAGGTTATCAATTATGTTTAGAGATATTTTGGTGTGTTTTTTTTTTTTCATAGATTTTATTTGACTTAGCATTGCTTTTGTAATTCTTATTAGATCTTTCACTTTTAAGAATTATTATCATCATTAACCATGGCCATTTTTATGTTGTCATCTGCAGATAAGTTTTACTTTTCTGATACATTGAAAATGCTTGACCAAAATATTTCAACAAAAACAAACTATATCAAACTGATGAACAGGACTACAATGTTTTAAATGTGCATACCATTGGACTGAATCAACAGTTCTAGAATTCATAGGTAGAAACATGAAGTTTTCAGATTTCTGCTGATCAAGAATTGCATGGAACAAAAATTAACTCCATAGAACTGAGTAAACTAAAATAATTATTATAAGGTTTATAAGAGAGTATTGCTGCTGTTAAATGCTGTATTTTTGAGATTGTTGTGCTCAGGTTATGAAGGAGTTGCTCAGCGCGAGGAATATGCTAACACACGACAATGCAAAAGCAATAGGAAAGTTTATTAGCTAACTTAAGTTAGGGTCCTTGCTCTTACCAAATCAGTGGCTTGAGCAAAAGACCCCGTGCCCCGGTATTTTCACAAATTTATGGAAAAATATGGGGTGGAGCAGCACCAGGGCGAGAGGGTACAGATGATTGGTTGTTGC
>NW_006922437.1:708653-709732 GCF_000298275.1 Orycteropus afer afer
GAGTTTGGGCCATAATTCCCTTTGGATTACTTGGAGAGTTTTCATTTCCAAGATTAAATCTTTTGACAAGTCATTGGGACATTCTTCCAAATTGGAAATAATACGGGGTGATATCCCATACATTATTTCAAATGGGGTCAGGTTTAGTGTATATGGGGTGTTCCTACCCTGGTATAGTGCAAAGGGGAGGAGGGTCACCCAGTCTCCACTAGTTTCTATTGCTAATTTAGATAGGGTTTCCTTTAGAGTTCTATTCATTCTTTCTACCTGCTCCGAACTCTGAGGGTTATACTCACAATGTAGTTTCCAATTTACCCCCAGAGTTGAGGCTAAGCCCTGAATAACTTTACTTACAAAAGCTGGTTCATTGTCTGACCCTAACGTTCTAGGCATTCCATATCTGGGTACTATTTCTTCTAAAATCTTTTTGGCTACTACCATGGCTGTTTCCCTTCTAGTGGGGTACGCTTCCACCCATCCTGAGAAAGTATCCACTAACACTAAGAGATATCTGTATCCATATTTACCTGGTTGAACTTCAGTGAAATCTATTTCCCAATGACGGTAAGGCTCCCTCCCCCTCCTCCTTGTACCTGTGTGTGTGTTCTTCCTCTTCTCTACCTTCATGACCTGACAGGCCCGGCACTGGTCCACCACACTCCGAGCTGTTTGCTTCTGATGGGGCATGTGGATCTGCCCTTTGTTCAATAACTCCAACATCTTCCGTTCTCCTAAATGAGTCACTTGGCGGAGGTGTGTGAGAAGGTGCCGTCCCAATTTGTTTGGAAGGATCGGTTTCCTTTCTGAGTTCATATACCATCCATTCCGGTCCTTTTCTATCTATGGTGATTTCTCAGCTCACCGTATGTCCTCCCCAGAATAATTGGGAATAGGAGGCAGGGGTTCCAGCTGCGGGTAGGGTAAGTTAGTTGTTAAGGCTCGTACTGTTTGGAGGGTAGCTCTCTTAGCTGCCTGGTCCGCTGCTCGGTTACCTCTGGCTTCAAGGGAGTGTCCTCTCTGATGTCCCGGGGTATGGACCACCGCTACCATCCACGGCCGGGTCACAGCTGATAACAAGC
>NW_006922438.1:0-1406 GCF_000298275.1 Orycteropus afer afer
AGGGTGAAATCAAGACATCCTCAGACAAACCAAAATTAAGGGAATTTGTGAAAAACAGACCAACCCTACAACAAGTGCTAAAGGGAGTCTTTCCAATAGAGAACCCAAAACAGAGAACAACAAATTAAAATCAAGACACTTGACATAACCATTTAAAAACCAAACCAGAAATAGATGCTTAAAATAAGCTCATAAAATAATGCACACAGAGAAATAAGGGAGCCAATCTGTAGACAACACCAGCAACAAAATAAGTAGAGGGAATAAAAATTTTAATTACAAAATTTCCAAATGGAGAGGAAGACAGGACAATGTCTTTATAGAACAGACTGTTCCAAACTTAGGGAGATAAGAATTTACCTCAGGGTAACCACAGAGAAAATTAACAATCCTCCAAAGCAAACTCAGAAAGAAGAAAAACACATAGGCTTTTTGTTGTTATGTGCTGTTAGGTGTCTATGTCTCCGACTCATAGTGACCCTATGTACAGCAGAATGAAACACTGCCCAGTCCTGTGCCAGCTCCACAATCCTTATTATACCTGAGCCCACCATGGTAGCCACTGTGTCAATCCACCTTGTTGAGAGCCTTCCTCTTTTTACGCTGATCCTCCACTTTAGCAAGCATGATATCCTTCTCCAGGGAATGGCCCCTTCTTACAACATAACCAAAGTAGGTGAGACGAAGTCTGGCCATTTTCACTTCCAAGGAGCATTCTGGTTGCACTTCTTCCAGGGATCTATCCTGTATGGGATTTGCAGATTTGTTAGTGCTTTTAGCAGTCCATGGTTCTTACAGTCTTCTTTACCAGCACCACAACTCAAAAGCATCAACTCTTCTTTCTTCCTTATTCATTGTCCAGCTCTCACAAGCATAGGAGGTGATTGAAAATACCATGGCTTATGTCAGTCGCACCTTAGTCTTCAAGGAGATATCTTTCCTCTTCAGTACTTGAAAGAGGTCTTTTGCAGCAGATTGACCAATTCAATATGTTGTCTGATGTCTTGATTGCTGCTTCCATGGTGTTGATTGTAGAACCAAGTAATATGAATCTTTGATAACTTCAATCTTCTCTCCATTTACCATGATGCTGTTTATTGGTCCAGTTGTGAGGATTTTTGTTTTCTTTATATTAAGGTGCAATCCATACTGCAGACTGTGGTCTTCAATCTTCATCAGTAAGTGCCTCAAGTTATCCTCACTTTCAGCAAGCAAAGTTGTGTCATCAGCATATCACAGGTTAATGAGTCTTCCTCCAATCCTGATGCCACATTCTTCTTCATGTTTTCCAGCTTCTTGGATTATTTGCTCAGCATACAGATTGAATAAGTATGGTGAAAGGATAAAACCCTGACACACTCTCTTCTTGATTTTAAACCATGCAGTGTCCCCTTGTTCTGTTTGAA
>NW_006922438.1:2536-8756 GCF_000298275.1 Orycteropus afer afer
GGGCAATCTACTTCCGTAGTGATACTGCCTCGGAAACCCAAGGAGGGGTCGCTATGAGTCGCGTCCGACTCGACGGCACATAACAACAACAACAAGTTACACTCAATGTGAAGTACTAATGCATTCAAGAGAAAGAGAGTGACAGATTGGATAAGAACAGAAGGCCCATTGATATACTGCCTACAAGAGACCCACCTTACACGTAAAGATAAAAACAAATTAATAATGAAGATGTGGAAAAATATATCAAGCTAATTGCAACCAAAAATGAGCAGGAGTGAGAATATTAATTTCTGATAAAATAGACTTGAAGGAGAAAAACAGCATAAGGGACAAAGAAGGACCCTATATGATGCTAAAAGGGTCAGTTGACCAAGAAGACATCACCATAATAAGCATCTTTGCACCTAGTGAAAAAGCTCCAAAATACATAAAGCAAATTTTAACTGAGTTGAAAGGAAAAACAGACATATGTATTAGTTTATTTCTCTTCTCTTTGTTGAAGAGGGTCTTTGTATATTGTCTGTCTATTCCACCATCTTACCAGAAGTCCTGTGCTGTTTCTTTTATGAATCTTGTTTTTTGTGAACTAACAAACCTTTGCATACCTCAAATTTATGAAGGTATTCAACTATGAAATCCTCCAGAAAGAGTTTATGTTTTCTAATCTCACATTTATTTCTACAGTCTATCTGGAATCGGTTTTTGTGTGCACTATGTATGAGAAGTTGAGGTAAATTTTTCTCAGCATAGATACCAATTGCTGATACCTTCAAGAAGCTATTTTATTTTTTTATTTACTTTCACACTTGTTCTGAAAATGAGAAAAAAAAAATAATAGCACTCATGCCATCATAGGCATAAATGGAATTCTTTATAATTACTTACCGTTGTTTTACAGTACACACACATTATACATTTTTTGTCAACTTCATCCTTCCCCCAATGTATTTTTGTAAGCATGCTATACTGATTTTTTGTTTACAAAAGTAACTTGTGGGAGAGGATGCAGTTAGCAAAAATCATACGATTCATGTGTTATTTACATAAAAATTCAGTGTATCTCTGCTTTGTTTATCTGAGTAACATATTGATCATGCTAATCTACTTTTGGAACAAAAGCCAAAATTATTTGTCCACATGGCTACAGACAGTTACCACATCTTTCTATATTATTATTTTTCTCAATCTCTTAATAATGGAATAATAGTTCCTCTATAATGCTGATTATTTTTATTGAAATCTTTTGCCACATACATATAAAAGAATTAAAATGAAAAGGACCTTTTCATATTAACATTATTTTCAGGAATCAAAATTGAAATCTAAGTAGAACCAATACATTCTCCCACACTTTTTCCTTAAATGCTTGTACCACAATACTTTTTTAGAAATGTCAGCTTCTTTGTAGGTAAAGAAAAAATGAAATTTGGATTTTAGCTGCAAGAAATTGATTATGGTATGCATCAACTGACAAAGACTATTCTAATACATTAAATGTCATGCTGGTAATGAATTGTCAAAATATTGTTACAGACCTCTTGTAGCCTGTATTCAATTAACAGTAGCTCTATCATTCTAGAAATAATTGTAAGCTGTCTATATTTTTGTCCACAATATAATTGACTTTTTTTTAAAGTGGACATAGGCAGAAAATATGTATTGTTTGTGTTTTCTCATAGCTGATTTGCTGTCATTAAAACATTTTAAAAGGGGGAAATACCATTTATTTAGCTTATATAACATATGTCAGTAATACCTTGGTAGACATTTCATATATGATTCTAATTTTTTTGTAATATTTCCAAACCATTATAGGTTAATAACAAGATATTGGGATTTGAACTTGATTTTTGGAATATGACATCTTCTGAGCATTTTATAATAGAAGAACAGATGCTCTTAAAATGTATTTGTATAACTTGGGTAGCCATGAATACATGCTACTCAGATCTCTTGCTGGTAGAAGCATAATTGACTGATGGCCTGAACTGCTTCCCCTCTGGATCCATTACTGTGTTCATGCTGAGGTGAAGCTTTCTGCAAACTGTTCTCATCCAATGTCTGAGCACAGCAGGAGTACTAATGCAAGCGATTTGTTAAAAGATAGTTTTTAGAAAAGGTAAAATCATGACTCTCATAGAGACATAAAATGGACACATATTAAAGATTTTATTTAACTTACAATGATGGACACAGGCAAGTGTCATAACTGGTCCAAAGGTGAATCTGAAGAATAGAACATTTATAAATCAAAAATATTTAAGCAAATGTGCCAATATGGGCCAAATTGGTAGTTCTGCAGGGATCTAAGGCTGTTGTCCCACCAAAAAGAATTTATTTGCATTCCTGTCGACAAATATTGTTCTGTACTGATGCAAGATATTTATAATTTATAGAGTTTGAAAATAGCTCTCATAGAATCATTGATTTGGCCTGATTATTATATATATGTATAGGAGTACTCACTTACAATGTAGACCTTTATACATTTGCTTTGCTGAAAGTTTTCATAAAGAATCTCAGCTACGACTTATGGTATACTCACAGACACTCTCAAAGCACTAGCACTTGTGAAATAAATAAAAGTAGCTTTTATACTTGTAATAAGCAGACAGCACACCAAACCAGCGGGGAACCATTTTGGAACATCACTGCAACTCGGAAAGGCTGTGTGAGCAGAGTGATGGCTTTTCCACATGCATTTCATTTTGTGCCATGAGTGAGGGGCCAGAAACAAGGGATAAGGCATTTGGGTGCTAACCAGAAGGACAGAGATTCAAACCCACCAGCTGCTCCATGGAAGGAAGATGGGGTGATCTACTTCTGTGAGGATTTACAGCCTCGGAAACTCAGTGGGGGTTGCTATGAGTCAGTATTTGACTTGATGGCAATGAGTTTGGTTTTTGTTTTTCCTTCTGCCAGTCTCTACCTGGTGAGTTAGACCTAATTAGATATGCTGAAAATTTACGCTGAGTGTACTCCACCTACCACTCTAGCTGAGGAGACAAAGAAGTCCTTTCCCACCCAGTTTTATACCCAAAAGCCCACATGACTGTTTGTATCATATTTACCCTGCTAATAAATATCATCCCTCAGTGGGGTTCTGAAGATTACCGATTCATGTCCCTCTGACTTTCTGAGGAGGGCGGTAGTTAGCCCAGAATTGTATATCTTTAACTATGCTAGGCTTCTGGCTGGGGGGTGGTTTGTTCTGAGGTCTAAAGATGCCAGCAGGAAGAGGAGTAGGAAAAAAACATGGCCACTTGGCTTTTCTAAAGTACTACCTTCTCACAGGACTTTATCAAGCCTTCATTATTTGCTGTCCTGAGGCTATGAAGTTAAACTCAAGAAACTGTCTCCACTGGATTTCACCTGCAGTAACTATAAATTTGGGCAAATTCCTTTCAACTTGAATTACCCAAAATAACCCAAAGCCCCTGACATGCTAGAAAATGACTTATCATACCACATGCAAGGCTAGACCCCATAAGTTAGATGCCAGGCCAGGTTTCCTGTGGGGAAGGGCTTTACAAGGTTTGGCTTCATAGAGTCAATCCTGGTTTCTTAAAAGTGACTGGTCTTATCTGATTAATTAACACTATTCTAAAATATGACATTCCAGGCAAGGCCTTGATTGCATAATTGTGGTAGTTAGGGTTGTATGTTAACTTGTCTGGGCCTGGTTGAATGGCTGGGCAGCTGGATGTAGTTATTCCCTATAATGAAACTGGTAATTAACTCCATGGTGGAATCTACTGGAGCAGCTGAGTGGCTGTTTTAGGGATGGGGGTTGCTTCCAGTAGATGAGAAACAACTTTGAGGAAGGTCTCCAGCTGATGGCACACTTGAACCATGCACATAGCCCAGTCATTGTTCAGCATCCTGCCATGTTGCCCTGCCGATCATGGTACTTTTAATGGACTTGAATCAATGACCTGCCTTGTGGTTTGGTAATATCGGAACTGTGCCTTTTCACTTGTCAACCTTGGGTATGTCAGCCTCAGCAGCCAGCAGGTGCCTGAGTGAAGAGATCCCTCCAGCTTCAGTGGGCCTGGAGCAAGAGACAGAGCTGAAGCCCAAGGTTGAGGGGCTTTTACCCACCCCTAGAGCCTGGCACCTGGAACTTGGATTTCTAAGCTTCAAAATTGGAAGAGAATAAACTTCTGTTTGTTAAAGCCATCCCATTTGTGGTATATTCCCATCAGAGTAGCACTAGGTAACAAAACAACCAATTTTTCCAATTATACCCATATAAAAAGGAGGGTATATTTTTAATCGAATCTATAAAAATAATTGTAAGCCAACCTTCAGGTTAGTAGTCAAATGCCTTAGGAGCTGTGCCACTAGAGCTCTTTCCATGAAAGACTACTCAATTAAAGCTAATGAGTTCTGGATAGTGGGGAGATTTGATGTGGTCAGGCAGAGAATAAGATATCATTTATAAATATTTAATTTAAATTTACAAAAACAGAGTCTGCCAATTTGTTATGGGCTATGGATAACTTAAAACTAAAGCGAATGGGCTTTCTTATGTAGAAAGTAGAACATTAAAATAACATGATCAATATTTCATATGAAAACTATAAGGATCCTCATCATTACATTGAGTCCTGTGTAATTTGTTCTTTTTCCACTAGAGTCCGAGTTAGGAGTCTCATGAACTTGTCTGCTTCTTGACGTTGAGTCCTGAAAGTCCTGACTGGTACAGACTTCACTGGGATGGTCTTAATGTTGTTTAGTGATGACACCAGAAGCCTGTACCCAAGTCTATTCTTTAAGCTTCAGTAGATTGATGTACCTGGTATAGTCCTTTTCCATGGGACTGAGACACTCCTTTGTGGAAAATACAAACTCTGGTTGCAGAGCCTTTAGGGAAGCATCAGAGTAAAACAAAACTATCTGTGGATGACAGATATTTAAGCGGGCTTCAGCTAATTTATCAATTATTGATCATTTTAATTTTGGCTAATTAAAATTACTGATAATTTTAAAACAGAAAGGGCCTGACAAAGTTCATTATAACAACAATATAAATGCTAAGGAAATTTTGTTAATTTTGTAGCATGCCAAACATGATAATAAAATTAACCCAGCACTGTAATTAACAAAATATGTATAAACAAGTTTTTTAAAATGTCACTGAATGTTATATTTGACTTCTAAAAATGGACAATTTTTACAGAGGAAAAAAATCTTGATTATTATATATAATAATCTCAAGAGATAATATACATAATATACTAAGAATATGCCAAGCATATACTAAGAACATAGCAAGAAAATATGTCTAGAATATTTTAGAGCTTCAGTATCTGGAGTAAGTCCTGGATATATACATTTTAATAAAACTCTATACCTATGTCTGATGTTCATCAACAATTCAAAACTACTGGCTTATAAATGTGCTGATTTCAAATTGAAGAAGTAAGGCTGTGATAGAGCAAATATTTCAGTGATGACTAAAATTAAGACTATGACACTCTACTATTGGCAAACATCTGGAAAAGCACCACCAGGACTCTAATAAGTAGAAATATGTGGATCAGTGAGTGCACTGACAAATCTTTAGAAACTTTCCATAAAACATGAAATTTTTTCTATTAATGACATTTCTTCCTGTATAAATCTAACTTAGAGAGATTTATGTGTGTCTTTAGATTAGATCACTCTTGGTATATCTGTTGATTTTTTAATTCATTACTATTTCAGGAATATGATATGATGGAAAGAACACTAAAAACGAAGACTTCAGGCTGGATTCATATCCTTGAGAAAGCCAGTCATTATCACCACAAGATGTTGCTGTTAGGTGCTGTTGAGTCATTTCCGACTCATAGCGACCCCATGCGCAGCACAAAGAAGCGCTGCCCAGTCCCACACCAGCTCCATGATCCTTGCTATACTTGAGCCTATCGCCACAGCCACTGTGTCAATCCATCTCATTGGGGGCCTTCCCCTCCTTTGTCGACCTTCCACCATACCAAGCATGACATACTTCTCCAGGGAATGATCTCTTCTGACAATGTGACCAAATTAGGTAAGATGAAATCTGGCCATTCTCGCTTCCAAGGAGCATTCTGGCTGCACTTCCTCCAGGACAGATCTGTTAGTTCTTTTAGCAGTCCATGGTACTCTCAGCATTCTTCACCAGCACCACAACTCAAAAGCATCAACTCTTCTTCAGTCTTTCTTGTTCATTGTCCAGCTCTCACATGCA
>NW_006922438.1:10515-11385 GCF_000298275.1 Orycteropus afer afer
GCAGAGCATGGCAGGCTGCTGAATAACAACACAGCTACATGCAGGGTCCAAGAATGACATAAACTAGGGACCATTCCCAAGCCTTCTCTTTATATACAGGAAGAAGACCACATCCCAAAGGCAGCTACTCAGCTGCTTGTGGTAGATCCCACCATGGAGTTGATTGCCAATCTCATTATGGGGAATAACTACCACCAGCTGCCCAGCCACTCAACCAGGTCCAGCCAAGCTGACACACAAAGTGAACTATCACAGATTGGTCTCTAACTTATGGCATGCTTGAAACTTGCATGTAGCCAAGTCATTGTTCAGCAGCCTCCCATGCTTTGCGGATCTTAGGACTTTTAATGGACTTGAATTAGTACCCTGCTATGTGGTTTGGTAACATCAGGACTGTGCCTTGATACTTGGCAACCTTGGGTTTGTCAGCCTCAGCAGCCAGCAGCTGTCTGAGTGAAGAAAAGCCTTCAGCTTCAATGGGCTGGGAGCAGGAGGCAGAGCCGAAGCCCAAGGTTGAGGGGCTTTCATCCTGCCCCTAGAGCCTGACACTTTGAACTTGGACTTAAAGACTGCAAGTTGTAAGAATAAACTCTTTTTTGTTAAAGCCATCCCATTTGTGGTATATTCCTGTCAGAGTGGCACTAGGTAATGAAAACACTATTGTTCCTGTTTTATGTCACCTTTGGAAACACTGTACTACAATAATTCCTCAAGCTTCTCCTTCTCTCCTTAAGGCATTCTGGGAATTCAAATATATATGCATTATACTTTATCATACCAGCCACTCCTCGGAAGGAAGGTTGGGCAATCCTACTTCCGTAGTGATACTGCCTCAGAAACCCAAGGAGGGGTCACTATGAGTCGGGGCCG
>NW_006922438.1:11485-19160 GCF_000298275.1 Orycteropus afer afer
ACTGGTCTTCCTTGTAGGCATATGGATATTATCCTATCACTGACAGCATTGTACTCCAGGACAGATCTTGAAACATCCTTTGTGATGATGAATGCCTTGTCATTCCTCTTCAACCTGTCATTCCCAGCATAGTAGATCATATCGTTGTCTGATTCAAAATGGGCCAAACCAGTCCATTTCAGTTCACTAATGCCTAGGATATCAATCTTTATGCACTCCATTTCATTTCTGACAACTTCCAATTTTCCTAGATTCGTGCTTTGTACTTTCCATGTTCCTATTATTAATAGATGTTTGCAGCTCTTTCTTCTCAAATTGAGTCAAGTCACATCAGTTAATGGAGGTCCCAAAAGCTTTACTTTACCCATATAATTAAGATTGGTTCTACTCTGATGGTGCAGCTCTTTCCCATTCATATTTTGAGTGTTTTCCAACCTAAGGGGCTTGTCTTGCTGCACTGTATTGGACAGCGTTTCCAGGCTATTCATAAAGTTGCCCAGTAATGTATCAGCCAGTGTTTCTCTACTATTCACAACTTTTTCCCTGGTCAATTCTTTGAGAAGTGGATGGCCACTTCCTTCTTACTAGTCTGTCTCAGTCTGTAAGCTGCGTTGAAATTTGTGCACCATGTGCAACCATGCTGACATTTGAGACACCCAAGCCACTACAGTATGACAAACTGACAGACAAGTTTGTCTTCCTTAGTTTTTCAAAACCTCTCTGTCCTCCCCTTATCTGGATTGCATGGCTCTATCGTCCCTGGAAGCAGGAGGCAGGGGAGGATCCCGGGGCCAAGACAGATCCATGGGAATCCAAGTAAGGGGAGGTAGACAGACCACATACCCAGACCATAAATAGAATATGGTTTGGGAATTGTTGAATTTAAACAAAGTAGGAAATACTAATGTTCCTTTCAAGGTTGGATTAGGAAAAAAATTGATTATTAAGAGAAAGTTGATTATTAAGAGCAAGGATCATTGGGCTGACACAGGGCACAGGGTCACTATGATTTGGAGACAACTCAACAGCACCTAACAACAATGGAAAGAAGAACATGGAGTATTGAATAAAAAGGAAATTAAAAGGCATGGAGACATGGATTTGAAATGAGATTTTTCTATTCTGAGTGACATGCAGCAAGTCAACTAATTTTTTCAAAGCTGTGTGTGTGTGTATGTGTCTGTATGTGTACGATCTGCATAAATAGTAGGGCTAGGTTGGGATCAATATGAAATGGAATAAACCACAAAGTGATAATATTTTAGGAGTTTAGGCGCTCTGACAATTGTAAACAGACTACAAAATAGACAAGCAGTTACCCTTCATGCAATCATCCTTCATGTTAAAGATGAATATAATAAATCAGTGACAATTTCAACTATTGCTTGCATAGTCTCCTCTACAGAGGTGTGTATTCAAGACCTAGATTCTTTAGGTTAAATTTAATTGCTAAAACTTTTCTGAGTGAACTGTTTTCATTAATGTTTTAAAGTTTTCATAATATTATATACTTCTTGCCTTTAGACAAGTGCACAGAATCTATGTTACATCAACAGAAATTTGTACCATTCTTACAGATTTCAAATTATTGACTCCTCAAGGCAAAACCTAATTACTTTGAAAATGTGAAGATAAACTGAAAAGTTAGCAAATTTAACTGAGACATGAATACAATGATGATGGAAAAACCCTTTCTTATATTTCTCCAACACTTAAATGGCAATTATGTTACTTTGCCTTTAACAAAAAGTGGCCTTTTTAATACTTTAAAAGGCTTGGTCTATAAACTACTCTGCTTTTAAAATATAAGAGAAAATATATTCCATGCAATCACTTTTATCTTCCTATAAAACAAATTAGTTGTTTTACCACTTTAGAACTTTAGAAGTTAAATTTTTAAAACCCTTGGGGTCATTTCTGCGAAAGAATGATACGAATAGATGTGTGATTAAAACTGATTTAAAAATAATAATGGCACAAATAACTGTTCCTAAAGTAGAGCATCAGAGGAAATGTGACTGAGGAAAATAGCTCCATCTGGGACCAAACTCAAAAACCCATTGCCCTTGAATTGATGATTCTGACTCATAGGCAACCTACAGAACAGAATAGAACTTCCCCATAGGGTTTCCAAGACTGCAATCTTTACAGAAACAGATTGCCCCATCTGTCTTCCACTGAGTGGCTGGTGGGTTCAAACTGCTGACCTTTTGGTTAGAAGCCAAGCACTTTACCCACTATACCCTAGGGTTTATCTGATCTGGGACAGACAGGGAAAAATTCCCCTTTTCCTGCCTCTCTGGGCATTGTGTGGTTTCCTTTGTGCTGCTGTATGACAAAATCTCTACCAAGAAATTTAAAGAACAATATGTTGCCCTGGAACTGATTGTTCAGTTGGCATGAACAGTTAATCCAAGTATCACGATTAACACTGCATTTAGAACCATTCTCATTTTATTCAGTCACCATATTTATTCTTCACCCCCTTACTCTCTCTATATCACCCTCCTTATCCTCTTCCTCTTCTTTTCCTTCTTTTTTTCACTCTCTTATTTAAATGACCAAAAAGATCCTAAAAATTGAATATTTTATAATATTTTATTGTCATAGATATAGGAGGTTTGGATTTGTTACATATGCACAAATGCTCAATTTAAACAAAAGCACTCTTTATATTTGTATTCTTACAACACTGTGAGTACATTAAAGGATATCTTTTGGTTGTTCACCACATTTGGTATTTTTGTTCATTTTATTTCATTATATAGAAATATTAATAAAATACACCTCAGGAAAGGATAATCAAGAGGAAGAGTGAACTAAATGCTAAGATTACTCAAGATCAGGGATTATTCTGAAGGGTTGCAAGTAGAATTAATCAGATATAATCATTAGCATGATACCACATGGTTTAAAATCAGGAAAGATGTACATCAAGGTTGTATCTTTTCATCATATTTATTCAACCAGTATGGTGAGCAAATAATCTGAGAAGCTGGACTATATGAAGAAGAAGGTGTCATTAGGATTGGGGGAAGACTCATTAACAACCTGTGATATGCAGATGACACAACAGTGGTTGCTGAAATTAAAGAGGACTTGAAGCACTTACTGATGAAGATCAAAGACTACAGTCTTTAGGATGGATTACATACACCTCAACATCAAGAAACAAAAATCCTCACTTCTAGACCAATAAACAACATCTTGATAAATGGAGAAAAGTTTGAAGTTTGCCAAAGATTTAATTCAGTGGGATGCATAATAAACAACCATGGAAACAGCAACCAAGAAATCAAAAGACATATTACACTGGGCAAATCTCCTTGAAAAGACCTCTTTAGAGTATTTAAAAGCAAAGATGTCACTTTGAGGACAAAAATGTCTACCTGATCCAAGCCTCATATGCATGAGAAACTTGAACAATGAGTAATGACTGCTGAAGAAGAATTGATGCCTTGGAATTATGGTGTTCAAAGAATATTGAATATACCATGGACTGCCAAAAGAATGAACAATCTGCCTTGGAAGAAGTACAGCCAGCATGCTTCTCAGAAGTAAGGATGACAAGACTTCATCTTACTTTTGACATGTTCTTAGGAGAGACCAGTTCCAGGAGAGGGACATCATGCTTGGAAAAATAATCGGGTCAGTGAAAAAGAGGAAAACCATCAACAAGATGTATTTGAACAGTGGCTACCACAAGGGGCTCAAACATAACAATGATTGTGAGAATGGTGGAAGTCTGGGCAGTGTTCCATTTTGCTGTGCATTGGATCACCAGGGGTTGGAACTAACTCGCTGTCACCTAACAACAACTACAACAACAAACATTAGCAACTTTATCGAACAAATGCAGCAAATTTAGTGAAATGTACTGTTTGAACTTTGAAATTTTCTTTCACGCACACAATTCACTTAGCTCTTCCATATAAATTTTCAGTCAAAGCAAGTATTCTAGTGGAAAAATCAATAGAGTATTTGACTTTCTAGTAGAGGTCTTTTCACTTCTAATTAACTAAATTTTAATCCTGACTCTCAGTAGTGAATTTGATTAGAAAAAAAGGAGGAATGAATGTATTAGGAATAAGGTGATCAATATTTGAGCAAAAGAAGAAATTTGTACCTGCTCTCATTTCTCACAGAGCTATTGTGACAAATACATAGGATAAACTTCCATGCTCTTTGAAGTCTGTAAAATTATAAGAATACTAAAATTATTAAGAACAAAACACAGTAAAGTACACTATATCTTACATGTTGTTGTTGTTGTTATGTGCCATTGAGTTGGACCCTACTCACAGTGACCCCTCCTTGGGTTTCCGAGGCCATATCACTGTGGTAGTAGATTGCCCAACCTTCCTTCTGAGGAGTGAGTGGCGGGTTTGAACCACCAGCCTTATGGTTAGCAGTCAAGTGCCTTAGACACTATGCTACCAGAGCTCAGTTTTTATAAATCAGAAATAAATATTACATAATATTTCCATAAAATTAAAAAGTAATATAATGTCTCTAAATAACAACAAAAACAAAATTGCTTGTGCTTTCTTAAATCCAAAGGAGCTCTGGTGGTGCAGTGCCTAAGGCATTTGACTGCTAAACAAAAGTTTGGTGTTTCAAACCCATCAGCCATTCCATGGAAGGAAGACTGGGCAATCTATTTCTGTAAAGATTTGCCACCTCAGAAATCCAATGGGGTCACCATGAGTTAGAATTGACTCAATGGCAGTGAGTTTTTTGTTTTTTTCTTAAATCCAATGTAATAATCAACTCTGTGGTCATGTTAACTATATTTTACTTTATTTGATATTTAAACATTAATGTTAATTAGGAATGAACATCATGGGAATCCATTCATTCATTCTATAAATATGATTTAATATATATTGGAATTAGAAACTCAAAGGGAAAAGCACACTCAGCATTTCTCAAGCTGAAAGAACTGAAGAAAAAATTCAAGCCTCCAGATGCAATATCAAAGGCTTTTATGGGTAAATATTGAGTGATGCAGGAAGCATCAAATTAAGGTGAAAGAAATACACAGTGTCACTTTAACAAAAAGAATCGGTCAATTTTCAGCCATTTCAGGAGGTTCAGCATAGGATCAATGAATGATGGAGCTGAATGAACAGGGACAAGCTGTACTGAAGGAACTGGAGACAAACAAGTCTCCAGCAATTGACAGAATACTCATTGAGATGTTACAACACAAAGATGCAGCCCTGGAGATGCTCACTTATTTATGTCAAGAAACTTGGAAGACAGCTACCTGGCCAATTGACTGGAAGAAATCTATATCTGTGCCAATTCCAAAGAAAGGTGATGGAAAAGAATGTAGAAATCATTGAGCAATATCATTAATATCACACGCACACACACACACACACAAAACTCACTGCTGTTGAGTAGAATCTGACTCATAGCGACCTCTCCTTGGGTTTCCGAGGCAGTATCACTATGGAAGTAGATTGTACCATCTTTCTTTCCAGGAATGGCTGGTGGGTTTGAACTGCCAGCCTTCTCATTAGCAGTCAAATGCCTTAGGCCCCATGCTACCAGAGCTCTTATTAATATCACATGCAAGTAAAAATTTGATGAAAATAATTAAAAAATGGTTGAAGCAATATATTGATAGGGAACTGACAAATTCAAGTTGGATTCAGAAGAGGATGTGGAATGAGGGATATCATTGTTGATGTCAGGTGGATCTTGGCTAAAATCAGGGAATACCAGAAATATGTTTACCTGTGTTTTATTAACTATGCAAAGGCATTTGACTGTGGGGATCATAATAGATTATGGATAACTCTGTGAAGAATGAGAATTCCAGAACATGTAGTGTGCTCATGAGAAACCTGCACATAGAGCAAGAGACAGTCTCTTGAACAGAACAGGGGGATACTGCATGGATTAAAATAAGGAAAGGTGTGTCAGGGTTGTATCCTTTTGCCATACTTTTTCCAACAGAATTCTAAGCAAATAATCTAAGAAAGTGACTATATGAAGAAGAACAGGGCATCAGGATTGGAGGAAGACTGATTCACAACCTGTAATAGTGCAGATGACACAACCTTGCTTGCTGAAAGTGAAGAAGACTTGAATCACTTATTGATGAAAATCAAAGACTACAGTCTTTAGTATGGAATATACCTCAACATAAAGAAAACAAAAATCCTCACAACTAGACCAATAAGCAATATCATGATAAATAGAGAAAAGATTGAAGTTGTCAAGGATTTCATTTTATTTGGATCCACAATCAATGCCCACGGAAGTAGCGGTCAAGAATTCAAAGTATAGCAGTGGGCAAGTCTACTGGAAAAGACCTTTTTAAAGTGTTGAATGGGAAATGAATTTGCTGTGTAGAATTTCACCCAAATCACAACAATTTTTGCTTTTTCAAATAAAGTATTAGAGGACAAAGATGTAACTTTGTCACTAACCTGTGCCAGACCTAAGCTATGGTATCTTTAGTTGTCTCATATGCATGCGAAAGCTGGACAAGAAATAAGAAAGACTGAAGAGTTGATATACTTGAATTGTGGTGTTGCCAAAGAATATTGAATATACCATGGACTACCAGAAGAATGACAAAATCTGTCTTGGAGGAAGTACAGCCAGAATGCTTCTTAGAAAGAAGAATGGCCACATTTTGGCTCTTGTATTTTTGCCATGTTATTGGAAGGGACAAGTCCCTGGTCATGCTTGGTAGAGGGTCAGTGAAAACGAGGCAGACCCTCAACAGGGTAAACTGACACAGTGACCACAACAGTAGGCTCAAACATGGCAATGATTATGAGGATGGCAAAGGACTGGGCAGTTTTTCTGTGTGTTGTACATAGGGTCACTATGAGTCTGATTGATAGCACCTCATAACAACAGTGTGTATGAATAAGGAGAAACGGTAGTAAAGTGCTTGGATGGTAACCAAATGGTCAGTTTATTGGACTCCCAGCCACTCTGTGGGAGAAAGATGTGGCAATTTGCTACCATAAACATGCAAAATCTTGGAAACTCCATGGGAGCAGTTTTATTTTGTTCTATAGGGTCTGGCAGCATAGTGGCTATGGCACTTGACTGCTAACCAGAAGGCTGGCGGTTCAAATGCATCGGCCACTCCTCGGAAGGAAGATGGGGCAATCTACTTCCGTAGTGTTACTGCCTCGGAAACCCAAGGAGGGGGTGCTATGAGTCGGGTCCGACTCGACGGCAAACAACAACAACAACAACATAGGGTCTCTATGAATCAGAATGACTGACAGTTTTTTTTGGGGGGCTGTTATGCATGAAATATTGGTAAAGTGTTATGCAAGGATGCTGAAAAAAACACGTTATTACATAAAATACTGTCTAGTAATCAAAAGAACACACACTCACCTGTATGTGTAGTGTACATATGTATAAAGGAAAGTAATAATATGAGTAACAAAATTCATAAAAAAAAATACAGCAGAATATCAATGTTAGGAGTTCCAAGGGAAAAGATAATTCTTGTAGTTGTTCATAGTAGAAGAATCTTAAAGCTGAAATTTCTGTTAAAATTTAGAATATATATATAGATATCTATTAGCAATTTTAGTACTAGACCAGATGAAACAATGCAATTTGATCTTCTAATGGAGTATTTGGGAGCTCTGGTAGCATAGTGGCTAAGACACTTGACTGCTAACCAGAA
>NW_006922438.1:21365-31010 GCF_000298275.1 Orycteropus afer afer
TTTTTTAGAGATTTAATTCTATTAACATTCTCTACCTTTCATCTATTTTCTGGAATATAAGAATCACTGGTGCTCTAAATGTCATTTCTGATATGACCACTAACTAGGTCATTTGTGGGTCTTCTTTTGTCTAAAAAAGAGCTTGAAACTCCTCTATGTCTGGAACTCTGCAAACTCCTCTATGTCTGGAACTTTCAGGAACTCAGAATGGTCACACCACACTCAGTCTTTAAGAATTTATTACAATTTTCCCTATTTTCTTCTTACTCACTTTTATGGCTTTCACCTATTCTTGTACTCTGCTACAGGTGCTATGGTTAATGTGCCTTCTCTTTCTTCAGATGGATTTATTGGAATTCAGATGGTTCATTTGTGACTTTATATCTCTCACAGGCTCAAGCAAAGTTATGATTTTATAGATTACCTTGATGTGAGCATATGAGAGATGATCTTATGGAGCTTTCTAAATCTTAATTGAAAGCTGAACTCTCCTTTATGTATTTGAACATTAAAAAAAATAGCAAATTAATTAAAAATATATTTAATTTTATCCAAAATTACATTATCTATTATAAATAGATATTAAAGTATAATCCAGTTCATAATAGAATTATAAATTATTACTAAAAAGTCCAATAAATCAATACCATTGTTAAACCTTTAAATTCACGTATAGGAAAATTGATAAATTGATTTAAGAGACAAGAGACCTTACACCAGCTTGCTTAGCAATGTTTTATGACCCACTTATCGCTTCCCAGTTTCAGTTTCTTCCAATGTCTATAAAAGAAGTGACAAATCCAGAACCTGTTTCTCATCTCTCTACTTATCTGTCACCTTCTTTCTCTCCCATTCGTGCACACATATCCTGATCTCTAGGCTTACCAAACTACTCCTTCTTCTTGCTATTTGTGAAATAAACTGTGATATGTAAATGTAATATGTACATTTTATTTATTTATTTGACATTCTTAAGCAGGATAAATTTTTGTTTTCTTCTTACTGAACTTTTACATGCTTTGTGTGGGGACTCTTAATTTTTTCTTTTGGATTTTCTATCCTCAGTGGGGTATATACATATATATAAAGTTTGTTTTCAAAGAAAACATGTTTGCTAACAGATGAGTAAATAAAAATTCTAATAAATCTTCCAGGATATTAGAATGCTCCCTTTTAAAATTTGTATATTTCCTTGTCCAAACATTGAGAATAAATTTAAATCATTCTGCATTTGTAATTGTGGATACATGCATCATAATAAACCTGTCTAAATAGGTAATATTTCATTCTCTTTTCCATTTCACAAATCTCATTTCAGCTTTCAAATATCTCAAACTATTTCTTCTCTTAGATTTCCAATATACCTGGGAAAGCAAAATAAATTGAGAGACCAAAGGTTAAGTGCTTTTAACAACCAAGAGACTGTCTTCAAATGCTTTGCCTGAAGGGACCTAATATTGTTATAAAATTGAATCCTTACATAAAAGAAAAAAAAAAGAGTATGAGTTGTACATTTCCTTGGCAGGCCTGGTAATGGATTTGACAATTCTGTCATCCAGTCTTAAACTTCCAATTATACCCAAGACATTAGAGCCATTTAATGATAACAAATAAAGACTTCATTCACTCAATGTCAAATCACTCAATGTCCTACCTCTTGTGTCAGTAACTAGTTTAACCGTGATGACGGCAAGGAGGGGCAATTTATATAACTTGACATACTGTAGACATGCAGATCAGAATTTTAAGTGTGGCAGTATCACTTGATGATGGAATATATCAATGAAATGCTCTTGTCATTAATTACATTTATGGCATTTTAATAAAAGCAAACTGTAATCAGTGAACTCCACAAGTTTGCAGCCTGACAAATGTCACAGCAATATTAGGAGATTAATTTGGTTTGTTCTGAGTTTAACAATGGAAACATTAATGTTGACTTATCCCACACATTAAAATTTAGCAGTGATTGTGAGGACAGTGCAGGACCCAGCAGTGTTTTGTTCACTATGAGTGGGAGTCATCTTGACTGCACTAACAACAACATGCATTAAAATGACCTAACTGTTGTTAATTCAGTTCCAAGTACCTTCAATGATAAAAGGGGAGTAATAATTACATGAAAATGAATTTACTTATATCAAATATGTCACTTTAGTTATTTATAATATTTTCTTACAATATTATTTCCTACATATAGGAAATTGAAAGACTGATATATTTAGCAAATGCCTAAACTTCTAGATTAGAGCCAAGAATGAAATATTTTATTATTTGAATAAAATATAAGGAAATTTCTTCTCCTTTCAGTTTAAAAGCCTTTTATTACTGAAATCCTGAAGGAGAAAAACTTTTTTCCTGACAAACATGCTTTACATATAGATAATCATCTATGACTTTATTTAGAAATGGTGACTTTATTTGATCTATAAACAGATTTTGGGGCCTATACTCTATAAAGGAGTTGCTGGGTAGTGCAAACGGTTAAAACACTCAGCTGGTAATGGAAAGATTAGGGGTTCAAGTCCACCCAGAGTGCCTCTGAAAAATCAAGCACTGAAATGCTCGTGGAGCACAGTTCTACTCTGATACACATGGATTCACCATGAATTGGAATAAATTTGATGACAACTAGTATTGATACATTTGAAAAGATAGGTTAAAGAAGAGCATTAGACTACCTGGAGTGGCAGGTTAGATGTGGGAGTAAAAAGCTAGGCACTCCTTGCCAAGTGCATTTAGTTATATATTGAATTTTAGATAAAAGTATGCTAGCTAATAGTCAAGGAGCTCTGGTGGCACAGTGCCTAAGGCTGCTAATTAGAAGGTTGGCTGTTCAAACTCACCAGCTGCTCTATGGAAGGATGATGGGGCAATCTGCTTCTGTAAAGATTTACCACCTCAAAAACCAATGGGGGTCATAGTGCATATATGACTTGATGGCAGTGAGTTTGAGTGAGCTTTTAACAAAACATTTTCACTGTAGAATAAAATACACACACACGCACACACTCACACACACTTTGCCTTATTCAGTCATCAAAACTTAATATATTACTTCATTCCTTGTACTCAGGAGCCCCAGCCCTCATATAAACCAGAAACACTTTTATCCCTGTTCTAACAATGGAGTTATAACAATCTTTCATGAAGTTGTTGAGGATGAAAGTCAAAATTGGTGTACTATCCATAATAGTTGTATATACTGGCCAAATTCGAATCTTGACTTTTTAAAAAATGTATTGTTCAGGCTTTAACAGAAATATTACATGAAGATACATGCTAAGGATATAAGGCTAATATCTGAATTCCAACTGACAACTATTAATGAAAAATGATTTGAATTCCAGTACAATGAAACACAATCACAAGTTATATATAGTTTCCTCTATAAGAATTACTTCATACTATTTCCTAATTATTAAGTAGTCAACAAGCTAAAAAGAACTCATAATGTGCCTATTAACAGACAGATAGGCTTAGTTACCATAGATATGCCTCCTTAGTATAAATTAATAGACTTCACCAAACTGATTATTGTCCCTAGGAAGAAATCTATCAAATACTGCATTTTGTTTTCAACACAGATCACTGTAAGAAAGGAATTTCTGCTTTGTTAGGATTATTCATTAATCTTACTGAGATCTGGCAGAAAATGTTGAAATCATTGAAACCAGTAAGTTATATAATATAAAAGTATATTTTGTACTAAGAATGTGAGGGAATTTAGGAAGGAGGCAGGCAAATGAAACAAAACAATATTCAGTCTGGGGAAAAAAAAAAAAAAAAACAACCTCATTGCCATCTAGTCGACTCCTACTCATGGCGACCCATCCTTGGGTTTCCAAGGCAAAATCTCTACGGAGGTAGATTGCCCAGTCTTCCATCCAAGGAGTGGCTGGTGGGTTTGAACTGCCAGCCTTCTGGTTAACAGTCAAATGCCTTAGGCACTATGCCACCGGAGCTCCCCAATATCCAGTCTATATTTTTATTTATGGTCCCTGGCCTGGTTCTCTCATGAGGATGCTCTTGAGATTATTGAACACACTCTCTTATACTGTCATTTCAGTTAGAGTCTCTCACAGCCTAAAAATCTTGACCCTTTCTTTGGAAACTAGTATGTGTGTGGCAAATTGTATTCAGTTTCATTCCCTCTATTAGATTTATGTAACTACTGCCACAACCAAGATACAGAACAATTCCATCATTGCAAATTAACTCCCTCAAAATACTTTGTGAAGGATCTCTGGTGGCATAGTGGGTAAGGCATTTGGCTGATAACCAGAAGGTCTGTGGTTCAAACTCAACAGGTGCTCCATAGGAAGAAGATGAGCCAATCTACTTCCACAAAGGTTTACTGCTTTGGAAACCCAATGGGGGATGCTATGAGTCAGAATTGACTTGATAGCAGAGGGTTTGGTTTTGGTTTTTGCTACCTTTTGTAATCACATCTCCCAAGCCACCATCCATTCTTGTCTTCTGGCAAGCATTAATCTATTCTCCATCTCTATAGTTTTGTCATTTTGAGAATGTTATATAAATGGCGTCATACAGCATGTAATCTTTTGTACACTCAGCAGGTTATTGCATGTATCAAAAGTTTATTCTTTTTACTGCTATATAGTAGTCCACTGTATGCCTTTTACAGAGTTTGTTCAACTATTCACAGGCTGAAGGAAATTAGGGGTCTTTCTACTTTTTGTTATTACAAATAATACTGGTATGGACATTTATTTACAGATATTTTTGTAAATATTAATTTTCATTTCTTTGGGATGAATGCCCAAGGGTGTTAAGTGTATGCATAGTTCTAAGAGTCTTTTAAAGAATTGAGATCATTATTATTCAAATTAGCTGCTGGTAAACAGTAACTGAAAGACTGGTGGTTTTAACCTACACAGTGGCTTTGCAGGAAAAAGACCTATCAACCTACTCCTTTAAAGATTATAGCCTAGAAAACCCTATAGAGTGATTTTCTCTGTCATACAGAGTCACCGTGCTTCCAAATCAACTCAACAGTACACAACAAGAAGAACAAGAACAACAAGTTTCCTATTGCTGCTGTAATAAATTGTCTCAAATTTAGTGACTTAAAACAACACAAATTTTATAATAGATTTCCGAAGGTCAAAAGTATGACATAAATATCATGGTGCTAAAATCATGGTGTCAGTAGACTGCAGTCCTGCTGAAGTCTCTAGGGATGAATCCATTTTCGTGTCTTTTCTAGTTACAGAAACTCTAGAATTATGCCCACATCTGTTGGCTCTTGGCGACAGTCCATCTTCAAAGCTGGCTACTGCGTCACTGGGGTGTCTGCTTTTTGTGGCTGTGTCTCCTTTGATTCTGATGCTCCTGGCCCCTTCTTTCATTTATAAGGATACTTGTGAATACATCAGGCCCATCTGGATAATATCCCCATTTTATGATATTTAATCACATCTGCAAGGTCCCTTTTGATGTTCAAGGCACTGCATTCCCAAATTCTCAGTCTAGGACAGTTTTGTTGTTTTGAGTTGTTAGTTGCTGCTGTCCTGCTCTGACGCATGCCAACGTTGTGTATAACAAAACAAAATGTTGAACAGGCCTGTGCCGTCTTCATGGTCATTGTTATGTTTGAGTCCATTTTTTCAGCCTCTTTTGTCGGTTCATCTCATTGGTGTTTTCCCTCATTTTCACTGACTTTACCAACTAGGAAGTCCGGTACTAGGAATTGTTCTTACTTGATGACATGTCCAAAGTAAGCAAGTTGAAGTCTATCTTTGTATTTCTTCTCAGAGTGATAAGATAGAATACAATAATGTTACACTATCACTATTCTTGGACACTTTCAATATCACTTTAGGAAATGCAGAAAGATTATAATACACCAATTTCTATGCTTGTGAAATATAGGCTACTTCTTAGTCATACATTTTTGTTCATTTTTTTGTACACATCATATATTCTGTTGATGAACATGGATTGATATAGTCATTTAGGACTATAGTGCACTAAATACTACACAGAATAAAATTTTCCTCTTCATTTGCTTTAATTTATTCTAGTTGTAAATGCCAGTGCCTTTTATAACTACAGAATAAATCTCATCATAGGATCAATTATTTTAGTTCAGAATTAGACATGAGTTGTTTTATAATTATATGAACTTTAGGGTACCATTTTGATTATCATAGCTTTTGAAAAAACACTGACACTTAGAAAATGATATGCAGGATGGAATCTGAACCACTTATGTGAAATTATTAGAAGTTATATCACATTTTCTTCATATTTAATTAATTTCACAATTTCAAAAATTATACCATATACAGAATCTTACTGTATTTATGTATTACCTATAATTTAACATTGAAAAAAGACCTCTTACAATAAATCCTATTAACTTTTTATAAGTTTTCAGAATTTTTTAATTTTTAAAAAAATTTTGCACATAAGAAAGAAAATCTTTGACGCCTTTTGTCATTTTTAAATGTGGTAGTTAAGGTATGTGTCAACTTGGCTGGGCCTGGTTTTGAGTGGCTGGGCAGCTGGATATAGTTATTCCCTGTGGTATGATTGGTAGTTAACTTCATGGTGGAATCTACTGGACCAGCTGAGTAGCTGCTCTAGAGATCTATTTCCAGTATATAAGAATCACCTTTGAGGAAGGTCTCTAGCTTTTTGGCACACTTGAACCCTGCCTGCAGCCAAGTCATTGTTCAACAGGCTGCCATGCCCTGCCAATCTTGGAACTTTTTCTGGACCTGAATTTGTGGCCTGTTGTGTTGTCTGATAACATAAGAACTGTGCCTTTTTACTTGTGGACCTTGGGTTTGTCAGCGTCAGCAGACAGCAGCTGCCTGAGTGAAGAAAAGCCTCCAGCTTCAGTGGGCCGGGAGCAGGAGGTGGAACAGAAGCCCAAGGTTGAGGGGCTTTCACCTAGCCCTTAGAGCCTGGCATTTTGAACTCAAATTTCGAGCCACGAAAATTGTAAGAGAATAAACTCCTGTTTGTTCAAGCCACCCATTTGTGGTATTTTTCTGTTACAGCAGGATGAAGTAACCAGAACATTAAATATCACTGAAGAGTTGTTGTTGTTGTTGTTATGTGCCGTCGAGTCAAACCCAACTCATAGCGACCCCTCCTTGGGTTTCCAAGGCAGTATCACTACGGAAGTAGGATTGCCCAACCTTCCTTCTGAGGAGTGGCTGGTGGGTTTGAACCACCAGCCATCTGGTTAGCAGGCAAGTGTCTTAGCCACTATGCATACTCACTATAAAAGCCACAAAAGTCTTGTAAAAAGAAATTCAATTTTAAAGACTTGCATATATTCATTATACCCACAATGCATGTATGTTGTTGTAAGGTGTTATAGAATCAGTTCCAATCATAGAGACCCTATGAACAAGAAAATGAAACACTACTACATCCTGTGTCATCCTTATGATCTTTGAGCCTATTGTTGCAGCCATTGTGTCAATCTATCTCCTTGAGAGATTTCCTCTTTTTTGATGACCCTCTACTTTACCAAGCATGATGTCTAGTAAAGTGACTGGTCTTTGCTGATATCATGTCCAGACGAAGTATCACTATCCTTGTTTCTATGGACCGTTCTGACTGTACTTCTTCCAAAACACATTGATTTGTTCTGGCAGTCCATGATATATTTAATATTCTTGGCCAACACCATAATTCAAATATATCAATTCCTCTTCAGTCTTCCTTACTCATTGTCTGGCTTTTGTAGGCATATGAGGTGAATGAAAACACTTTGGCTTGAGTCAGGTGTACCTTACTCCTCAATATGCCATCTTAGCTTTTCAATCCTTTAAAGAAGTCTTTTGCAGCAGATTTGCCAAATTCAATATGTTGTTTGATTTCTTGACTGCTCCTGCCAAAATCATTAACTATGGATTCAAGTAAAATGTCAACTTCAGAATTTTTTCCATTTATCATGATGTTGCGTATTGGCCCAGCTGTGAGGATTTTTGTTTTCTTTATGTTGAGGAGTAATCCAGACTGAAGGCTGTAGTGTTTACTTTTCATCAGTAAGTGTTTCAAGTCTTCTTCACTTTCAGCAAGCAAGGTTGTGTCATCTGCATATCACAAGATATTTATGAGTCTTTTTAGAGTCCCGATGCCATGTTCTTCTTTATATAGTCCAACTTATTGGATGCATGATAAATTAATACATATACATTCATGGTAATATTAAAATAAATATTACTTTGCATTAAGATAATAAGTATATAGTCATCATTGGATCTAACATAACTCTGACTTTGGATACCATATTTCCATCAGTATGTTCAACTGTGGTACAAAACCTGAAAGGATATTTCTCTTTCCTAATAGTTGTAAGTACATACTGTATTTGAACAATGTAGTTTTTTAGTTGTTGTTACAGAGAATGTAATTGAACAAGATTTTATGCAAGAATTCATTGGGCTGGGTAGGGTAAATTAAACTAAAAAGAAAAGTTTTATGCCTCATAGAAATTTCACATCAACCCCAATAACTAAATTGGCTTTTCATATTCTACAATGATCAAACGATTTCTCAGATGGATTCAGAATTGCATATACATACCCACAATCTATATCTTTATATTTATTTGTACTTATGAAACAAGCATAACTACACTTGAAAATGCTGATCATTTTGGATCATTTTCTTTTCTCAGTACTTCTCTGTATTACTGAAATAGTAATTTCAAAATTGTTATTAAATACTTGTAATTGGAAACTCATTGAATAGACTACTAAACAGTGCTTGAGAGGTAGAGAAAAAAAAATCTCTCTATTGCTGCATGTGCTCACACACACACATAGAATGAGAAATCTGAACTATATGAAACAACAGTTATTAGACATTGGGCAGAGCTAACCCAGAACAGCAAAAGGGGGAGAAACCCCGATAAACACTCCATTTCTTGCTGAATTGAAGAGACAGTCATCAGAATTGGGGACATAGTAGGTAAAATTTGCCAAGCTGTTTACTGGAGAGAAGGAAGCTGAATAGAGGGAACTCGCATCTGTGGAGGGTACAATCTAATGTTTGGTCTTTGGCTGATAATTGATTTGCATATATGTGAGATATGCAAATACAGAGGAATTAACACTGGAAAACAATACACCAACAATTTCTGCAGGTCACCCAGTGCTAGGAATATTTTGTATCCCCACTAGCCATAGTATAAAATCTCATAATATATGGAATACTGGAAAGATTTCACTGAAAACTATAATTTTAGTAATGGAAGGGAAATGATCATTTTTCGAGTCTGTACTGGACCTGCAGTAAGATAACTTAAGAATAACCCTTGTAAAAGTTCAAACTGACCCCAAGTAACTTGACTCTGAGCTAGAAAATATCTAATGATATTTAAAGGAATAATAATAAAAAAAAATAAAAATAGCCAATAATACATTTTAATAAATCTCATCAGGTAAAATTATGGCAGGTAAGCTGCAGAAATTAATGAATAGAAATATAAAGAAATCATAGAGCTGATGACATTTTGTAGAAAAGAATATTTAAAGAGCTACTTATAAATATGTCCTTGTACTAAAGCAGAGAGAAGGAAAAGCTGATCATGATAGGGAGACCAATGGACAATATGTGTTGTTGTTGTTATGTGCCGTCAAGTCAGACCCGACTCAT
>NW_006922438.1:54045-55415 GCF_000298275.1 Orycteropus afer afer
TATCTTCTGTGTCTGTGTTAATTGGTTTCCCTTTTCTTTGTTGAAGAGGGTCTGTGCAATCCTTCTGCCTAGTCTGCCATCTTACCCCGCCTCTTTTATTATTGGTCTACTTTTGAGGATTTTTGTTTTCTATATGTTGAAGTGTAGTCCATACTTAAGGATATAGTTTTTGATCTTCATCAGTAAGTGCTTCAAGTCTGCTTCACTTTCAACAAGCAAGGTTGTATCATCTGCATATTGTTAATTAGTCTTCCTCCAATCCTGAAATCATGTTTCTCTTCATATAGTCCATTCTTTGCTCAGCATACATATTGAATAAGTATGGTGAAAAGATACAATTCTGATGCACACCTATCCTGATTTTAAACCATGCAATATCCTCTTCCTCTGTACACAGTCAAGACTGCTTCCTGGTCTGTGTACAATTTTCTCATGCACGCAAGTAAGTGTTCTGGAATTCTCCTTCTTTGCAATGTTACCCATAATTTGCTATGATTCACACAGTTGAATGCCTTTGCATAGTCAATAAAACACAGATAAACATCTTTCTGGTATTCTTTGCATTCAGCCTAGATCCATCTCAGCAATGATATTTCTCATTCTATGCCTCTTCTGAATCTGGCTTCAATATCTGGCAGTTCCCTGTTGATGTCCTGCTGCAACCATTTTAAAATAAAATTATCTTCAGCAAAATTTTATTTGCATGTGATATTAATGATACTGTTTATAATTTCTGCATTCTTTTTGATCACTTTTCTTTAGAATAAGCACAAATATGGATATCTGCCAGTTGGTTGGCCAGGTACCTCTCTTCCAAGTTTTTTGGCAAGTGAGTGCTTCCCGTGTCACATCCGTTTGTTGAAACAACTCAATTGTCATTCTGTCAATTTCTGGAGCTTTGTTGTTCAGTGCACTTTAGACTTCTTCATTAAATACACTTGGTTCTCGATCATATGCTACCTCTTGGAATGTTTGAATGTTGACCAATTCTTTTTGGTACAGTGACTTTGTATTCCTTCCATCTTCTTATTCTTCCTCCACTGTTTGATATTTACACTCAAGACTTGAATTTTATCTTCAATTTTTTCAGCTTGAGAAATGCTCAGTGTGTTCTTCTCTTTCATTTTCTAGCCCCAGGTGTTTGTTCATTTCATGATAATACTTTGTCTCCTCAAGCTGTGCTTTGAAACCTTCTGTTCAGTTCTTTTACTTCATCTTTTCTTCCATTTGCTTTAGTTATTTTCCATTTAAGAGCAACTTTCAGAGTCTCTTCTGGTATCCATTTTGGTCTTCTTTTACTTTCCTGTTTTTCAATGATCTTTTGCTTTTTTCGTGTATGTTGTACTCAATGTCTTCCCACAACTGGTCTG
>NW_006922438.1:56645-59564 GCF_000298275.1 Orycteropus afer afer
CTTGAAACAGTTCCTTCGCAGTTGACTTTCCCAATGCTACACGTCGTCTAATGCCCTGACTGCTCCTTCCATTGGCATCGATAATGACTTATTCAATCAAATGTAGGATATCTCATAAGACCTATAGTTCACATCATAGTTAATGGTAAGATACCAAGTATGTTCTGCCTAAGATTGGAATAAGGAGCTCTGTTGGTGTAGTGGTTAAAGCATTTGGCTACTAACCAAAAGTTCCATGGTTCTAATCCACCAGCTGCTCTGTGGAAGAAAAATGGGCAGTCTGCTTCCATAAAGATTTACACTCTTGGAAACCCAGTGGGTATTTAAATTTGTAAATCTTTACAGGAGGAGCATATCACCAGAATCAACTCCATGGCAGTAAGTTTGGGAGCTTTGGAAGATGGGAATAAGGAACTTCTATTCAACCTTATACTGAAGGTCCTAGCTAGTTCAATAAACCAAGAAAAATAAATAAAGGCTGTATGTATTAGAAAGCAATGTAAAATAGTTTTTATTTACAGATAATATGATTATCTGTAGAATAACCAAAGGATTCTTCAATCAAGCTACTACAACTCATAAGTGAGTTTAGTAATATCAGGGTGTGGGTCAATAAAAAGCAAATGGATTTCTATATTCTGGTGGCAAACAATTAGAAATTAAAATTTAACAATACCATAATTTCAAAAATATAAAATCTTTAGTGCGTGTGAAACTTGTACACTTAACATTATAAATCTTTGCTGAGAGAAAATGAAGACATAAACAGTTGGAGATACATACAATATTCATGTATTAGAAGGCTCTGTATTACGATGTCAATTCTTTCCACATTGACGTATACGTTGAACTCAATCTTTATAAATAAATGAGCAAGCAATGAAATGAATCAGTTATTTGCAAAGGGTAAATAGCGATTTTTTGTAAAGAATAATTTTGTAGTAAAGTAATTAATTTCAAGATTCATTTATGTTGTTGTGGTTGTGTGTCACTGAATCAATTCTAACTCATGGTGACCTATGGGACAGAGTAGAAAAGCTCATAGGGTTTTCTAAACTATAATCTTCACAGGAAGGAACCTACTGGCACAGTGTTTAGAGCACACAGCTGCTAACCAAAAAGTCAGTGGTTTGAACCCACCAGCTGCACAACCTAAGAAAGATGTGGCAGTCTGCTTCTATAAAGATTTACAACCTTTGAAACCCTATGAGGCCAACCTACTCCATCATATAGAGTTGTTGTGGCTTGGAGTTGACTCCATGGTAATGAATTTGGGTGTTTTGTTTTGTATTTAAATTTGTAAATCTTTACAGGAGGAGCATATCACCAGGTCTTTTCTCGTTTGGAACTGTGGGTAGGTTTGGACCACTAGCCTTTTGGTTAGCAGCCAAATGCTAAACAATTATGCCACCAGGACTCAAACTACAGTAATCAACAGTGTGTAACTGGCATAAAGATAGACGTATATATGAATGGAATGAAATGGAATAGAATAAAACAAAGTAGAGACTCCAGAATTAAACTCACAGCAAGACAGTTCACTGAAGAAAAGAGTATTTTCAATAAAAGTTGTTGGAGTAATTGGATATTCATAAGAGGATAAAAAGAAAACTGAAACCTTCCCTCACACCATTAATTTAAAATGGAACATTGCCCTAGGTGCTAGAGTTAAAAATATAAAATTTTCAAAAGACATTAGAAGGTAAATGTTTTATTAACTATGATAAAGGACTTAGATGCAGAATATATAAAGAAATCTTGCAATTTAATAATAACATGGCAAACACCCCAATAACAAATGGACAAAGAATTTGAACAGACATTTAACTAAAGGAAATATGTGAATATCCAATAAACACATGAAAAATATGTTCAACATTATTAGTCAATATCATTAATCAACCCACTAGAATGGCTAAAATTAAAATGAATAACAATAACAGTGCTAGCAAGAATGTGGAGTAGTTTGAAATTTCATACCTTGCTACAATGAGATGCAAAATTTTATAATCACTTTGGAAAACTTCCTGCAGGTTCTTATAAAATTAAATATATTCTTATCATGTAACCCAGACATCCCATACTAGGTGTTTAAAGAGTACAAAATAAAAACATATATCTGCACCATGATTTGCCCATTAAACTTGTTAGGTGCCACTGAGTTGGTTTCAACTCATAGTCATCCTGAGTGCAACATAATGAAACACTTCCCTGTTCTGAGCCATTCTCACTGTCCTTGCTAGGTGTGAGCCCATTGTTGCAGCCATTTTGTCATTCCATCTTGTTGTGGATCTTCCTCTATTTCACTGGCCATCCTTCTCCAGGAAATGGTCCCTTCTGACCACATGACCAAAGCAGGTGAGATGAAGTCTGGCCATTCCCCCTTCTACGGAGCATTCTGGCTGCCCTTCCAGGACAGATTTGTTCATTCCTCTGGCAGTCCATTTTATTTTCAATAGTTTTTGCTAGTACAATTCAAACGCATCATCTCTTCTTTGGACTTCCTTATTTATTGGTCAGCTTTCACATGCATATGGGGCTATTGAAAATACTATGATTCGGGTCAGGCCCACCTTAGTCTTCAAAGTGACATCTTTGCTTCTTAATACTTTAAAGACCTCTATTGAAGCATATTTGTCCAGTGCAATAAGACATCTGGTTTCTTGGCTGCTGCCTCCATGGGTATTGATTGTGGATCCAAGTAAAATGAAATCCCTGAAAACTTCAATCTTTTCTCCATTTATTGTAATGTTGTTTATTGATCCACTCTTGAGGATTTTTTTCTTTATGTTGAGTTGTAATCCATACTGAAGATTGTAGTCTTTGATCTTCATCAGTAAGTACAAGCAAGATGTCTCATTTGCATATCACAGGTTGTTAACAAGTCTTCCTCCAATGATGATAATGTGTTGTTCTTCT
>NW_006922438.1:59789-60366 GCF_000298275.1 Orycteropus afer afer
AACAAAGAAAGTTTCCTTCCATATATAAACCTCTCCTTGAATTTCTACAATAATAAACTAATACAATATTTGTCCTTCTGTGACTGACTTATTTCACTCAGCATAATGTCCTCCAAGTTCATCCATGTTATGCATTGTTTTGCAGCTTCTACATTATTTTTCAGTGTTGCATAGTATTCCATTTGTGTACATACCATAGTTTGCATATCCATTCTTCTGTTGATGGGCACATAGGTTGCTTCCATCTTTTTGCTATTGTAAACAGTGCTGTGATGAACATGGGTGTGCATACATCTGCTGTTCTGGCTCTCACTTCTTTAGGATATATGCCTAGTAATGGGCTTGCTGGATCAAATAGTATTTCTAATTCCAACTTTTTAAGGAATTGCCATACTGCTTTCCACAGTGGTTGTATCATTTGACATTTGACAGTCCCAACAGCAGTGTATGAGAGTCCCAATATCTCCATATCCTCACCAGCTTTTGTTATTTTCTGTCTTGTTGAACTTTGCCATTAGTGCTGGGGTGAGATGGTATCTCATTGTTGCTTTGATTTGCATCTCTCTGATGGTTAATG
>NW_006922438.1:61161-62390 GCF_000298275.1 Orycteropus afer afer
GGCTCTTTATCAAAAATCAGCTGACCATAGGTTAATGGATTTATTTCTGGGCTCTCTATTTTGTTCCACAAGTCTATGTGTCTGTCACTGTACTAGTACCAGGCAGTTTTGACTACTGTGGTTGTATAAAAGGTTTTGATATCTGGCAGTGTGAGACCTCCTCCTTTGTTCTTCAATAGTGTATTGCTTATTTTATGTTTATTTCCTTTCCATATAAAATTAGTGATGGGTTTTTCCATGTCCTTAAAGAATGCTGATGGCATCTGGCTTGGGATTGCATTGAATGTACAGATTGCTTTGGGTAGTATTGACATTTTCACAATGTTCTATCTTCCTACCCACGAGAATGGTATGTTCTTCCATTTATGTAGATCTCTTATGGTTGGTTGGAGTAGTGATTTGTAGTTTACTTTGTACAGGTCTTTTGTGTCTCTAGTGAGATTTATTCCCAAGTATTTAATTTTTTTTGGTAGCTTTTGTAAATGATAATGATTCCCTTATTTCTTTTTCAGCAATCTCTTTGCTGGTGTAGAGGAATCCAACTGATTTTTGGATGTTGATCTTGTATCCCGCCACTATGCTAAATCTCTCAATTAGTTCCAGTACTTTTTTTGCTGAGTCTCTTGGATTTTCTATGTATAGGATCATAGCATCAGCAAATAGGGATAGTTTGACTTCTTCCTTATCGATTTGGATACCTTTAATTTCCATTTCTTGCCTTATTGCCCTGGCTATGACTTCCAATACAATGTTGAATAGAAGTGGTGATAGCGGGCATCCTTGTCTGGTTCCTGTCCACAAGGGGAATGGTTTCAGTCTCTCTCCATTGAGAATAATGTTGGCTGTTGGTTTTGCATATATGCCCTTTATTATGTTGAGGAATGCTCTTCTATTCCTATTTTGCTGAGAGTTTTGATCAGGAATGGGTGTTGGATTTTATCAAATGCCTTTTCTGCACTGATAAATATGATCATGTGGTTCTTTTCCTTTGCTTTATTTATGTGATGAATGATGTTGATTGTTTTTCTAGTGTTGAACTAATCTTGCATACCTGGTATGAATCTCACTGGGTCACAATGTATTATTATTATTATTTTATATGTTGTTGAAGTCTATTGGCTAATATTTTGTTGAAGACTTTTGGATCTATATTCATCAGGGATATTGGTCTGTAGTTTTCCTTTTTAGTGATATTTTTGCCTGGTTTTTGTATCAAGGTTATGCTTGCT
>NW_006922438.1:64285-64843 GCF_000298275.1 Orycteropus afer afer
CTGGTTTTGGCCATTTTGAATCAGACAACCATATGATCTACTATGCCAGGAATGACAGTATGAAAAGGAATGGCATGGCATTCATCATCACAAAGATGTTTCAAGATCTGTCCTGAAGTACAATGCTGTCAGTGACAGGATAATATCCATACACCTACAAGGAAGACCCGTTAATAGGACTATTATTCAAATTTATACCCCAACCACCAAAGCCAAAGATGAGGAAATTTAAGACTTTATCAACTTCTGCAGTTTGAAATTGACTGAACATGCAATCAAGATGTGTCATTTATCACTGGTGACTGGAATGCAAAAGTTGGAAACCAAGAAGAATCACCAATAGTTGGAAAATTTGGCCTAGGTGACAAAAATAATCCTGGAACTCGCATGGTAGAATTTTGCAAGACCAACAACATGTTCATTGCAAACACCTTTTTTCAACAACAAAAGCGGCTCTACATGTGGACTTCACCAGAAGGAACACACAGGAATAGGATTGACTACATCTGTGGCAAGAGGTGGCGGGAAAGCTTAATATCTTCTTCCAAAACCAGGCCA
>NW_006922438.1:67121-68270 GCF_000298275.1 Orycteropus afer afer
CACATGAACCTTAGAGTTTCTTCATTTTGTTTTGAAGTTTTTTTCTGATTGATCCCTTTCCAAAGAAGTATTGAGGTATTTGTCTTAAATCTCACTAATTCTGACTTCCCATGGTTCAGTTCTACTCCTTTGCCCTTTCAATGTGTTATCTATTTCTTAAAATTTAGTATTATTCTTCTGGATTTCTGTCTGTAGATTTTGTATCATTTCTAAGTTTTTACTTATTTGTCATTTTGTTCTTGTATTGTCTTTTGAAGTTGTTCTAGGGTTTTCTCCTCAATTTTGTCACTATTTTCCTTCAACTGTCCCTCAATCCATTGAAGGTACCTAAATATAATTTTTTTTTAATTCCTTAGTGGGAGTTCCAATGCTCCTTCTTTGTCAGGGATGTGTTTGGTCTGTATCCTGGTCCCTTCTTTCTCCTGCTTTATCTTGCTTCTTTGTGTGATCTGTGATGGTATGTTGTCTCTGAGACATTGTGACTTTTTTGTTTTTATATTCAATTTGTGATTGTATATTGGAGTGATTTGCCCAAGATTTTCAATTCTTTGGATGTTATCTATGTAAGCAGGGTACTGTGTTCCTCTATTCACTAGTTGACAGCACTTATATGCTTACTACATGTCTCCTTTCCCTTTGTCAGCCTCCCATGTGTCCCTGCTGACTTTGGCAAGGGGACCCTATTCTTATGGCCCTGGAATCTGAATGAGAATGCTCTCACTTTACATATATAAAATGGCCCCCTCTTGTAAAGAATCAAAATGGCTGTGCCCTCTGGACAGCCAAGTCCACAGCTCAGGTGTCTCTTTCCTTGCTATTTCCTTTCCTAGACATCAGCCACCAGTGCAGTCATTCCTACAGCCCTTGGTGACCAGGGCTGATCTTTGGGTCAATCCTCAGGTCCCAACACCACTTGGAAGTATTAGGCTATTGGTCCTGTCAGAGTAGCTGACAGTCCACAGCTCTGTCCATCTCTGTACCCACTGATTTCATTCAGGTTTTTCCACTACTTAGTGCCTAATCCACCTCTGTACACTTCCTTTCAAAGCTCAGGGCTCCAGGATTACCTTCTGTATCTCTGTCAATTGGTTTCTCTTTTCCTTGATAAATAGGGTCTGTGTAGCTTGTCTGGCTGGTCTGCCATCTTAT
>NW_006922438.1:71300-97042 GCF_000298275.1 Orycteropus afer afer
GTGGAGGGTCGACGAAAGAGGGGGAGGCCTTCAACGAGATGGATTGATACAGTGGCTGCGATGATGGGATCAAGTATAGCAGGGATTATGGGGCTAGTGCGAGATCGGGCAGTGTTTCATTCTGCTGTGCATGGGGTCGCTATGAGTCAGAAACGACTCGATGGCACTTAACAACAACATAACAACAATTTTGAGAGTCAAATGTTGTTGCTGTTGTTATGTGCCGTTGAGTTGGACTCGACTCATAGCTATCCCTCCTTGGGTTTCCGAGGCAGTATCACTATAGAAATAGATTGCCCCATCTTCTTTCCAATCAGTGGCTGGTGGGTTTGAACTGCCAGCCTTCTGAACAACAGCCGAGTGCCATAGGCACTATGCTACCAGAGCTCCTGAGAGTCAAATAGGATGATGCTAATATTTAAGCCAGGAAGACAAGCGAGAGCCTGGGATGTCCTAGGCAAACCTACTCATAAGTCGTATTAACTAACGTTGCTCTTGTCAATATTGTTGTGGTAGTTACTGTATAATCTTGTGTACTCTTGTTCAACTCAAAGTTATGTATTTCTCCATGAAGTTTTTGTTGTTGTTAATTCTTTACTTTTCCAAAATCTTTTAGGTATATTTATGCTCGGAAGGAAGGTTGGGCAATCCTACTTCCGTAGTGATACTGCCTCGGAAACCCAAGGAGGAGTCACTATGAGTCGGGGCCAACTCAACGGCACATAACAACAACAACAAATTAGGAAATTAGGAAACTGGGCTATAGTCTGTAAAATTTTAATTTGGAGAGTATTAAATTCTTAGCAAATCATAACTTTGCTATATTTCCAGGTATTTTGTATTTTCATTTCAAGGCTGTACTAACTTATGCAATTTTTCAGTTTATAAAATGCTAAAGTATAATATTTATTTTGCTCTTCATCCTTTTACTTCTGACATAAATATTCCAACAGTTTGATTAATACTATATTTATATTTTTGGTTTTCCAGGTTGATTTGTTAATTAAAATAGAAATAGAGTAATTATATATTCTTTTGTTGTTCTTTGCATAAATATCAAGTCAGTAGCCCTGTCAGTTACCACCAGAATTACTCCTCTGTGAGAGTATACACCAGTCAGTTGACTTGGCTTTTTCTGAAGCTCTGATTCAGGTTATGTATTTCCAGCTTATATTTATTCTTTTGAAGGTAGGAATTATTTATTAATCTTGTGCCTTGGCACTAGACAAACTTACAAATATTTTCTTTCATAATGATTCATGGGAAGGCCAATCACGTAAACAAAAAGTAAGAAAAGAAACAACTTCATATATGATCCTGGCAAAAAATCTCTTTACCTGAAATAGAACATCTATTAAATCAGAAATATGTTGAGAACTGAAATAAGATGTTTCTCTGTTTTTCCTTTCCATTACCATTGTAAAAGTGTTCTTTAAAATATTCTTGTGATGTGTATTTTTGGATTTATCTTTAGAGAGAAAAGTAAGTTCTACATGAAATCACTAATAACAGTAATAATAATGATAAAAATCCACTACTGTCTAGTCAATTCTGACTCATAGGGACCCTATAAGACCAAGTACAACTGCTTCATAGGAAGAAAATTAGTGAGATAGTCTGCCCCTAACTTAAATTTTGGCTTAAAAAATTCCTTCCCTGGAATTAAAAGGAATCCATAAATTTGTCTCCAGAATCTGTAAAGATTTTTAAGAACATGCTATTGTTATTGTTAGGTGCCGTCAAGTTGTTTCCAACTCATAGTGACCCCATGCCCAGCAGAATGAAATACTGCCAGATCCCGTGCCAGCTCCATGATCTCTGCTATACTTGAGCCCATCATCGCAGCCACCATTTCAATCCATCTCGTTGAAGGCCTCCCCCTCTTTCGTCGACCCTCCACCCCACCAAGCATGACATCCTTCTCCAGAGAATGATTCCTTTTGACAACATGACCAAAATAGGTGAGGTGAAGTCTGGCCATTCTCGTTTCCAAGGAGCATTTTGGGTGCACTTCCTCCAGGACAGATCTGTTAGTTCTTTTAGCAGTCCATGGTACTTTCAGCATTCTTCACCAGCACCACAAATCAAAAGCATCAACTCTTCTTTGGTCTTCCTTATTCATTGTCCAGCTCTCACATGCATACAAGGCGATTGGAAATATCATGGCTTGTGTCAGGAACACCTTAGTCCTCAAGGAGATATCCTTGCTTCTCAGCACTTGAAGCAGTTCCTTCGCAGCCAACCTATCCAGTGCTACACGTCGTCTAATGTCCTGACTGCTACTTCCATTGGCATCGATTGTAGAACCAAGCTACGTGAATTCTTTGACAACCTCAATGTTCTCTCCATGTATTGTGATGCTGCTCATTGGTCCAGTTGTGAGGATTTTTGTTTTCTTTATATTGAGAAGTAATCCATACTGCAGACTGTATTCTTCACCTTCATCAGTAAGTGCCTCAAGTCATCCTCACTTTCAGCAAGCAAAGTTGGATCATCTGAGTATCTCATATTGTTAATGATTCTTCTTCCAATCCTGATGCCATGTTTTTCTTCATATAGTCCAGCTTCTCAGATTATTTGCTCAGCATATAGATTGAATAAGTGTGGCGATAGGATACAACCCTGACACACTCCCTTCTTGATTTTAAACCATGTAGTGTTCCTTTGTTCCATTCGAATGACAGCCTCCTGGTCAAGGTACAGGTTCCTCATGAGTACAATCAAGTGTTTGGGAATCCCCATTCTTCTCAATGTTATCCATAATTTGTCATGATCCACACAATCAAATGCCTTTGCATAGTCGATAAAACACAAATAAACATCTTTCTGGTATTCCCTGCCTTGAGCCAAGATCCATCTGACAACAGCTATGACATCCCTTGTTCCATGTCCTTTTCTGAATCCAGCTTGCATCTCTGGAAGTTGTCTGTCAATATATTGCTGCAAACGTTTTTGAATTATCTTCAGTAAAATCTTACTTGTGTGCGATATTAATGATATTGTTCTATAATTTCCACATTCTGTGGGATCACCTTTCTTTGGAATGGGCACAAATATGGATCTCTTCCAGTCAGTTGGCCAAGTAGCTCTCTTCCAAACATGCTATTGAAGACATTTATTTAAGGTCAAAAATTGCATGAACCCTATGAGAACTAGATCAGATTTTACTTTACCTTAACTTATTCCTTCTCCATTGCTTTTATTTTCTTTATGGAGATCCATTTTTTTCTGCTTTATGTCATTTTCTTTCTTCCTCATGAACTTTTTTTAATATTTCTTGCTCTGTTGTTGATGAATGCCTTCAGATTTTGTCTCAGAAAGTATTTCTCCTTTAGTTTTGAAGAAAAATTTCACTAGATAAAGAATACTAGTTTGTTTTTCATTTATTTTTTTCTTTCAATACTTTAAATATTTCATTTCATTCTCTTGCTTGCATGATTTCTGCTGTAAGATCTTCTGTAATTCTTATCCTTGCATTCCTCCACTGAAAAAGTATGTTTCATCCTCTGGTGTCTTCCAAAATCCTTTCTTTGTCTTTTGTTTTCTGCAGTTTGAATGTGATATACTTCAGTGTTGATTTTTGGTGTCTATCTTGGTTGGTGTTCCCTGAATTCCTGAATTTGTGGTTTACTGTCTATCATTGCTGTTGAAAAATCCCTAGCCATTATGGGTGTAACTATTTCTTCTGTCCTGTCTTTGCCTTCTAGTATTCCACTTAATGTATTTTTGTACACATAACACATGCCTTTTATATTTTTTAACCAACTGCTCTCTCCTCCCAGGAGGTATTTTCAGAAGTGCCGTAATGCCTTTTTTTTTTTTTTTTTTTTTAATTTTTTTATTTTAACATGTCACTATAAAAAAAATAACATAGTGCATTTACAAAAATACTTTATGGGGCACAGAGTGGTTGGCAAACAAATGTGGAAGGTATGTGTTATTTGTGTAAAAATGTAGTACACATATTTTACACTTTTTGGTATTTTCTCACAGCTACTGGATTTTTTTTTTTTTTGCATTTCGCTGTGGGACATTTCTATTGATATGTCTTCAAGCTTACTGATTTTTTCTTCACTTTTGTGCTATCTACTGATAGGCTTGTCAAAGGCATTCTTTATTTTACTTACGTTTTGGTTTTCTTACATTTCCTTTTCATTCTCTCTGGAGTCATAGTGCCTAAGACATTTGACTACTAACTAGAAGGTTGTTGGTTCACACCCACTAGCTACCTTGTGCAAGGAAGATGGGCAATCTACTTCTGTAAATATTTACCACCTCAGAAACCCAATGGGTTTCACTATGAATTGGGACCGACTCAATAGTATTTACACCTCAGAAACCTAAAGGGTGTCACTATGAGTCAGAACCGACATGATGACAGTATTTTTTGTTTGTTTGTTTGGTTAGTTGGTTGGTTGGTGACATTTCTTGCATGTTGTCTACGTTTTTTTCCCCTCATTAAAACACTTACCAAATTAATCACCAAACTAAAAAAAAAAAAAAAAATCGAATTCACTGCTATCGAGTCAATTCTAACTCATAATGACCCTGTTTGTTTTCCAAGGCTATAAATCTTTACAGAAGGAGACTGACTAACCTTTCTTTGATGGTGTGGCTGGTAGGTTTGAACAACAGATCTTTTGGTTAGTAGCCAAATGTCTTAACCACTACACCACCAGAGCTCCTTAAATTCCTTGTCCGATAACTCCAAAATCTGTGTCATACCTGATTGTGTTCTGATGGTGCTTTTTCTCTCCAGACTATGCTTTTGCTGCCGTTTGTTAAGTCTTATTTATTTATTTATTTATGTTGTTGACAGCTGGACACAGATTGACCTTTAATTTGAGGATTTATGTTAATCTCTGTTAATCTGGCTGGTAATTTTCCTTGTTGAATGTTTCCTGTAGCTGTGTTGCCAGAGATTCAAATTCCTCTAATATCCTTGTTCTTATTTCCTCTGTCAATTGTGGGCTTCCCTAAGTACTTTTCCTTTGAGACAGTCTGTGTCTTGCATATTTTTAGATGTAAACCTTGTTGGTATATTGGTAAGGTGTAGAGAAGGAAAGGCTTGCTTAAACTTTTATTGAATCTGTCGTTTAGCAGGCCATAGTTCCTGAGTAGTGATCTTCCCCACTTAGGTGGGACAAGAAACGTACAGGGGGCAGGAAAGTAAGGGTTACTCTTCTCCTGGTGAGAAAAAGTTCGGGTAAGTCTTTCCCTTTAGAAAATAGAACTTTACTCTAGGAATTCTTTACTTTGATTACTTTTTCCTCCCCGCTGACAATGTGGGGATTTTGCCTGGCTCTTCACCATGAGACTGTGATGTGGTTCTTGAATGTAAAATGCACAGTACTGTGGGGCCACTCTAAGACTATCAGGAGTTTCTTACTCTCTCATTAGTCCGTGTAGCCTCCAGCTTTTCATCAAAATTATTATGTAAGTCTTCGTACCAGTTTATGTCTCTAGAAACTTCTGCTCTAGGTAAGGAAATGTAGGCTGCAACTCTATGGATTTGCCTATCTTTTCAGATTTTAAGGTGGTTGTTTTCCGTTTGATTTCATTCCTCTGATTAGTGTGAGAAGAGTCACTGGATTTCACTTTGTTCAGCTTTTTTCTGATTGCAAAGATGAGAGGGAGGACTTCCAAGGTCATTGTATTGCAGAATTAAACCAGAAGCCTCAAAACTGTTTTCAAAACAGAACTCAGAATGATGTTTCTAAGACTGTTGTCTATGGATAATATTTGTAGTATTGTAACAATCAATCAACAGAGAAGCAATGAGATGTTCAATATACTGCCTCATAATAAATTCTGTTGATGTCTGCTTCTATCTACATTTTTATAATGTAAGTTGCAGATAAGCAAGGAGGTAATAATAACTGTCAGTCTAAAGCAGATTAACATACTATAGTTTTTTTTATGCTCTTCAAACAGTTTAAACCCATTTTAATCTGTCTCTTAATTTGCATATGAAGCTGATAAAACAAAAGGATACAGATGAATGATGATGTGTTTCTCATCTTTAATACAGTGTTTTGTTTCCAGTGTATAAAACTTGAAGAACATGTTTATGTATTTTCTGCATTTGTATGTAAGATCTGAGTTTCTGTAGTACTTGCTTTGAGAAATAATATATGTTCAGAATTCTCAATGCATCCTGTTCAAAATGAGCTAAAAAAACTATTGGACACAGTAATCTGGAGATGCTGAAATCAAAGGGAATATTTACAATTACCAATGAAAACATAAGACTTCTCTGCTATAATGCAGAAAGGAGCTCTGATGCAGTGGTTAAGGCATTTGGCTGCTAACCAAAAGATCAATGGTTTGAACCTACCAGCCACTCCGTGGAAGAAAGATAAGGCAGTCTGCTTCCATAAAATATACAGCCTTGGAAACCCTATGGGGCGCCCTATGAGTTGGAATTGATTTGATGGTAGCGAGTTGGGTTATTGGTTTGGTATAATCTAGAGACTTAATATAAGATAGTGAACATTTTTGACGTATGAAACATAAATAGCACAGGGAAATGGATAAGCTAATAGACAATGTAGAAATAGGGAATTGAAAAAAGAGAATCTCAGTTGGACTAATACATGTTTCCCTTAGTCAAACACAGTTAAGGATATTTGTCTCTAACTTCTGAATTAGGAAAAATGTATTATAGCTTATTATCAGAAACACACATTATTTATTATTTGTTGTGTATATATATATATACATATATATATATATGTATATATACATACATATAATTTGTATATGTATGTGTGTGCATATATATGTTGTTGTTGTTGTTAGGTGTTGTCGAGTCAGCTCGACAACTATGTTGTACATAGTGACCCTATGTACAACAGAATGAAACACAGCCTAGTCCTATGCCGGCCTCACAATCCCTGCTATACCTGAGGCGATCGCTGCAGCCACTGTGTCAGTCCATCTCGTTGAGGGCCTTCCTCTTTTTGCTGACCCTCTGCTTTAGCAAGTATGATGTCCTTCTCCAGGGAATGGTCCCTTCTGACAACATGACCAAAGTAGTTCAGATGAAGTCTGGCCATTGTCTCTTCCAAGGAGCATTCTGTCTGTACTTCTTCCAGGAAAAATTTGTTAGTTCTTTTGGCAAGCCACGGTATTTTCAGTATTCTTCACCTACACCACAACTCAAAAGCATCAACTCTTCTTTGGTCTTCCTTATTCATTGTCTAGTTCTCACATGCACATGATTGGCTTGGGTTAGGTGCACCTTAATCTTCAAAGAGACATTTTTGCTCTTCAGCACTTTAAAGAGGTCTTTTGCAGCAGATTTGCCAGTGCAATAGATCATCTGATATCTTGACTGCTGCTTCCATTGGTGTTGATTTTAATATGAATATGGTGCTCAAGTAACATGAAATCTTCAACCTTTTCTCCATTTATTGTGATGCTGCCTACTGGTCCAGTTGTGAGGATTTTCATTTTCTTTATGTTGAGATGTAATCCATACTGAAGACTAGTCTTTAATCTTCAGTAAATGCTTCAAGTCCTCCTCACTTTCAGCAAGCAAAGTTGGGTTGTCTGCATATTGCAGGTTGTTAATCATTCTTTCTCCAGTCCTTGTGCTGCATTCTTCTTCATATTGTCCAGCTTACTCATACTTCCCTTTCTCATACTATTACTACTACTACTAATATCAATAATACAACCAAACTCACTGCCATTGAGTTGATTCTGTCTCATAGCAACCCCTACTTGGATTTCTGAGGCAGTATCTCTATGGAAATAGATTGCCCAGTGTTCCTTCCTAGGAGTGGCTGGTGGGTTTGAACCACCAGCCTTCTGGTAGCACTTAAATGCCTTAGGTGCTACACCACTAGAGCTCCCCATACCACAATTAGCTAATTAAAATTTAAGCTAATGTAAAAAAATTATATATAATTTTTTTTGTTGTTATTACCTTACTTCCATAGAGTAGATTCAGTCATTGTCAATTTATTTTTATATATCTTTATCAGTTCTGGGATGAAAAAATATCTGAACATGTTGCAGCCAAGTACACTACAAATCAAGAAAATATTGCCCAAATAATTAGATCAAGAAAGCAACATCCTTTATAAAAATACTTAGAAATTTTAGCATGTATAAAATGAAGGTGGAAACTTGCTAAAAATGTAAATTTTGGAGATTTGTTTCCGTAACTCTGTCTTAGAACAACTAGGTTTTGTCTCAAGAATCAGAATTTTTAGCAAGCACTTCAGAGAAGTACCATAAAAACTGCTACGTATTCAACATTGTAAGTATAACTACATTTATTCCTGTTTGGGTGAATGGCACCTTTCATTAACAACTCCTACTATAATTTGTATGATCATGAAATGATTACAATGTATTGAGTGCCTGTTATGTTCTAAGCACTGTCAAGGGGCATTATATCCACAATTTTGTTTAATACTCTCACACTTGTATGGAGTAAGTACCATTATTTCTTTATAGTTAAGGAAATTTTTGCTCAGTTTAATTTAGGGATTTGTTTTTGTATCTTTTCTTTTTGTAGGCAAATACTCATAAAACAGCTGGTTAGGGATTTAAACACAGGTCTCTCAGACCTTAAAATCTCATGTTTTCGACTTTTCCAAATTGTAGCATGTTGTCCTTAGCCATAGGTCTAAATTATTCCTCTAGAAATAAGGGGACATGTTAATGTAATCCATTCGGTCAATAAAAATTCACAGTGAGGAGTTTTATCTTACTACAAATTACTCTGCTGGATAGATTAGAGGACCCTAAGGCCAATATTTCTCACTTCATCCTTTCATGTTATCTCTGTACTAAAAATAAATCTAGCTCTAATGACAATATAGGAAAAAATATTTACAAAATCAGTTGAAATAAATCTCAATCTAGTTTTTAATGAAATATATTTGATATAAAATATAATCACTTCATAATGTTTAATCTGTGGGGCATGAATTAGGGACCCATGAAATCCCATTAATTTAAGGTGGTTTTATAAATTTATTTCTCAACTCTTGAGAAAAAAAATGATTGAATCAACCTTACCACAATGTTCACTGCAAAGAGGCAGAAAAGGAATTAATAAGAAATTACTACCATCCTTTTGTATACCCCTGCTTTAAAATAAGACATGATTTAGGACACTCTTTGTGTATAATTCTTAGTATCTTGCTGGGTTATAACTGCGAATAGTAAGTCTGCTGAGGGTAGCACTAGCAAAGGCTTAAGGAGAGGTAGGCTGTTATCCTTCTCAGTCATCTCTATTAAAAAAAAAAAAAAAGAAAAAAAGAGGGCCCCCACACTCAGCTACTAAGGTTAGAATAATACCAGAAAACTTATAAGAATAAGAATTTATCACTTTCTTGGCACAACTGTAATTTAGTCAACCTTAAATCATTTTTAGCAACATCACTTATCATTCATCTCCTCATTTAAGTCTGGCCATTGAGAGCTAACTTCCACCAACTAAGAAGTGAAGTTCTTCTCAATGTTTTTCTTTTTTTTTTTTTCTCTTCAGGCTTTATTCTCTTTTCATTAAATCCAACCCTTCCTGTTTTGGTGCACATTAACCCCCTGATCCTAGCTGCCTTTTGACAAAATCCCTCCCTTATTCATACCAAAAATAGCTAGTTAATATTTAAGCTGACATAAAATGAGCCTGTCTTAAATTATCAATGTACCTAAATATGCAATTATGGAAACTGGTAACTCTAAGCCTCCTAAAATAAACAGCTTCAGATATATTTTGCTTGCCATGCTAAGCTTTCTAGGGTGACTCATCTAATAAGTAACTTATTAGAGATGAGAAAAGAGGGATCATTCTTACGTATCCCACTTGAATTCAGAGAAAAGTTTCTGAAGTAATTTATATCTCCCAATTTTGACCTAATTCCCCTCTATGACTGATTAATTGTATATTGCAGTTTGTGCTCTTCTAAGCACTCTGGTCTTATTTTAAGTGTTTATGGAGCTATGCTGCTCAAACAACATAAAAACCTTGGCAAAAGAGAACACTAGGCTTCATAGTGATATAGTCAATACCTTTCCAGATAGAGGATAGTACACGGGGAAAGGAGACTTGACGGGCAACTCCTCCTTGGAGAAAACATTTTGACAAAAGTTTCAGTGAACTGTACTAATAATTGCAAAGGGCTATCTATGTGAAATAGATGTTTGCTTAAATTTTGTTGTAGAGTTATGTAAGTAGATGTTGACCTGAGTGAAATAATATTCAGCCTAAATACTTTGATACACTCAGAAAGACTTAGTAACAAGGCAAGTCAAGGTGCCAACCCTCAGGCATCACTTATCTTGGCAGTTATTTGTACACTCAGGCGATCCATAGGTATGAGTTACCATAGTGTTCAATAGCACAGTTTGCCATATTTTCCAAGAAGATTGTTTAATTGCATCACTGAAAAGAACAATTTTCCTAATGGTCCATTAATCATGTGAAGATGTAAACAGTTTTATCCCATAATCCTTAAAGATAAGTATTATTTATTTGAAGTCCTTAGGTCTAAGAAGACAGCACCATGCTTTCCCTTGCCATTCAGGTCAATGATAGGCAATTTCCTTTGGATGAGGCTACAGAGTTGGGCCTCCTCCAGTGCAGAAAACAACGAATATGGCTGATGATAGATCTCTTCTCTGCAACTATTTTCATACATAATCTTCAACCAGGTCCTCAAAGCAGGGTCAGGCTATATCTAAACACTCATTTCAATGTCCTTGCTTGCTGGCTTATAACAGAAAAACAGGAAAAGTTAGCCAGGCTAGAAGGGAGGCTAGAATGGAGAACACTAAAAACTTACAGAGCCATGATCGTTGACCACTCTTTTTTTTTTCCACATGATGCATTGATCCTTTACCTTTAGAATTTGTTATTTTACTCTTCACATTTAACCCACAGAATAGTCCACAATATTTTTTCACATGTCCGCTTATTCCTCAATATTTCAGCTGGTTGTGATATTTTTGGCATTGTCCTTTTTTAAAAAAATCCTTTTAAATGGACACATGGACACTTTGAACACATTTCCCTGAAATAAGGGAGTTCAAGCAATGAGGCATCGTGGATGGTGAATATTGCACTAAAATGGCTGCCATCCTCAGATTGAAGGTACAACAGTTTCAAATTTTAAAATTAGAAATAAAAATGGATCTAGATAATGAGATAAATATAGATAAGTGTGTTTTAATGATACTTTATTCTTAGTTATCTCTAGTCACGGTGAAGTTTTATTGTTTCTTCCCTTCTTAGGCCATTTTATATCAAGTTAAAGGGATTGCTGCTGTAAATTATTATTTAGCTACTCTTGCATCTCTCTTAATACTTGTAGTTGTCACAAATATTTAAGAATGTTGAAATGGAGCAAAAGCTCTATAATGATATAAGCCACTCCTTGAGAAAAGAAGCATTCAAAATAAGTTAGTTTTAAGTAGAAGCTTTAACTTTATTCCTGTCGTGAAATCTTGCATTAACCCTTTATTTCTCAAATGAAATATTGCTGGATACATATATAAATTATTTAACATTGGGCTGCTCTGGTTAAAATAGCACAGGAAATATGCTCATCAGGAAAGTATGATCAGGGGAAGGTAAAATAAAACTGTAATGACTTACCAATACACACCCACTGGAATGGCTAAAATTAAATGAACTAAATAGACCATTCCAAGTGTTTGTGAGGATGTGGAGCCACTGGAACTTTCATATGGTACTGTGAAATAGTTTGCATTTCTTAAAAATTACATATACACGTAACCTGTGATTCAACCATTTGGTTCCTATGTGCTTACACACAAAAATGAAAACATAAGTCCACTGGTACAAGTTAATAGTACTTTTAATATAACAAGAATAAAGATAAAGATGCTCATCAAGAGGTGAGTGGAAAAACAAATTATGTAATGTTACCTGTGCAATGGAAAATCAGTCAACAATAAAAAGGAATGAATTACTGATTCATGCTATGCAATGAATAATCCCAAAAGCATTATACTTTGCAAAAGAAACAAAGGAGAATATACTTATGATACTTTAGATACGAAATTCCAGAAAGCAAATTGGCTCTATGATGACATAAAACAGATCAGCAGTTGCCTGGGGCTAGGGAGGGCTGACTGCAAAGGTGCCTGAGGAAATGTTTTGAGATGATGGAGATGTCTTGTATCTTGATTGTCATGGTGACTACTTAGACATTCACATTTGTCAAAACTCATCTCACTGGACAGTTCAAATGGGATCATTTTATTGTATGTAACTCCTGTCATGATAAATTTGACAAAAAATAAATTACAGATATAGAAATATCAAATGGGATTATCAGGGATTTATAAAGTTGAACAGGTTTATACTTTCACAGACTTCTCTTTGCTGTGATATATTTAATTCTAGTTATTTGATATTTTTGATAAGAGGGAAAAATAAAAATAAAATTACTCTATGGAGAATGTTTCTCATTTTCTATAACATGTTTTTAATGGATGCTTCCTATGTGCTACAATTACCTTTTTTAATATTTCATTTTAAAATTTGTATTCATAAATTATTTTTCCTTTTATGAAATGTGACTTTTACTTTTTTGGTATCACCAACTTTTTTTTTAGACATTAGAAATTTAGTTAATTGAATTTAGGCTCAACAGTATCACAATAGACAGTTTATGTATTTTTCTCATCCCCATTTTACATTAAATGTCTTATCACTTTATATTTAGTTACCTTATTGGATGTTCCACTTTTCTACCCCTCGTCTGTCAGTTTGTCACTGTGGTGACTTGCACATTGCAGGAGGCTGGAGGCTATGCCACCAGTATTTCAAATCCCAGCAGGGTCACCCCTGGTGGACAGGTCTCAGTGGAGCCTCCAGGCTGAGAGAGATTGGAAAGAAGGAAGAGGCCATTCACTTCTCAAGGAATTGGCCAGTGAAAGCCTTATGAATAGCAGTGAAACGCTGTCTGACATATTACTGAAAAACTTTATAAATAGCCCTGAAAATAATAATAAATATTCCACTTTTATCTTGTTGTTGTTGTTGTTGTTGTTATGTGCCATCGAGTTGGACCCAACTCATAGCGACCCTTCCTTGGGTTTCTGAAACAGTATCTCTATGGAAGTAGATTGCCCAACCTTCCTTCTGAGGAGTGGCTTTTTGTTGTTATTTGCCATCAAGTCGACCGGACTCATAGCAACCCCTCCTTGGGTTTCCGCAGCAGTATCACTAAGGAAATAGATTGCCCAACCTTCCTTCCAAGGAGTGGCTGGTGGATTTGAATTGTCAGTCTTCTGGTTAGCAGTCAAGTGCCTTAGGCACTACGCTACCAGAGCGCCTCACTTTTATCTTAGTCTGCATCAATTCATCTTAATTGAATGATCATTGACCATTTTTTTTCATGTTTTAAGGCAATGAAATTTACTTAAAAACAGAGAAAAAAATCAGCCTTCTATTATCATAAAATTTTGAAGCCACTGCACAATTCTGCCTTTTTAAAATCCATTGCCATCCAGTCAGGCTGATGGTGACCCTAAGGGACAGAGTATAACTGCCCCATAGGTTTTCAAGACTGTACATTTTACTGAAGCAGACTGTGATATCTTTTCCATGAAGAGGCTGGTCAGTACAAACTGAGGACCTTTCAGATTGCAAGTGAGTGCTTAACCCCTGCACCACCAAAGCCTCTTTTGCCTTTTTAGCAGAGAGATATTTACTTTCAAAGCATACAGTTACTTGCCATCAAACAGGCATCAACTAGTGGAGACTTTATGTATAACAGAATAAAATATTGCCTAGTCTTGCACCATCTTCCTGTCTTTGACATATTTCAGTTTATTGCTGTGACTTATTGTGCCAATTGAATTCATTGAATGTTTTCCTCTTTATCCTTGGCCCTTTATCAAACATGGCATCCTTTTCTGGAGACTGGTACTGGTCTTTCCTGATGATGAGTCCAAAGTAAGCAATTCAAAGTTTTGTCATCCTTGCTTCTAAGAAACGTTCTTGTTGTACTGTTTCTAAGCCTGATTTGTCTGTTCTTTTGGCAGTCCACAGTATATTTGATACTTTTTGCCAAGATCATAATTTGAATACATCAATTCTTCGCTCTTTCTTTTTCACTATCAAACTTGTGCATGCATATGAGGTGATTGGAAAGACTATGGCTTGGATCAGATGCACCTTAGTTATCAATGTGACATCTTTGCTTTTTAAAACTTTAAAGAGATTTTTTACAAACAGATTTGTCCAATGCAATACCTGTTTTGTTTTCTTTGACTGCTGATTCCGTGGACATTAGCCAAAGAAAACTCTATGTTCCATACTAACCATTATAAAATGTGTAGCTTGACCAAGATTATCAACATATGACAGATTTATTCAGAAAAGCTTTTACAGTATATTTTCACTCACTTAACAAATATTTGTTGAGCATCTGTTATATACCAGTGTGGTGTAGTACATTACCTGGGATGGCTTTTCTAGCCATAAGTCTTTGTAAACCCCATGGTGGAATTTGCCATGAGCAACCGAGTAGCTCCTTATTATTCAAGTTATCCACTTGGAGTATTTCTGTTGGGAGCAGCACAAAGTAATTTTCTGGGAAGTTTGCTCTCTCTCAGGTGTGTAGAATTCTGATGTTGGAATTGTAGTTTGACCACTCTGGCAGGCTCAAAAGGAGCCCTCATAGAGGCAGAAAGAATCTTCACTGCCAGCTGGGAGGTGCGAGAGACATGCACTGCTGGGAGAGAGACTGAGACTGTTGACTGAGAGACAGCAGGCTGAGAAAGACTGAGCATATTACTGAATTTGAATTGTAGCCTGGTGCTTGCTAATAAACACCATGTGAGTTCTGTGTGGCCACTGCAGCAAATTATCAAACCCAGCAGAGAGGTGGTGGGTGCTGGGGGAGGAACAGTTGGTGTCAAGGTTGGTGAAAGGGCTGGAGGGAGGTGGCATTTCTGGCCTCACAGGGATAGGCCTTAGGCTACTGATGGTGATTCTGTCTTCCTCGTGTGGGGTGAGAGGAGGTCAGAAGATGCAGCCTCCTTGCCCCTTTAGCAACCAGGCACTATCTTAAAAACATTAATAAAGAAAACAATGAAATAGAAAGTATTAGTAGTTCTATGTATTAATTTTCTGTGCCTGGTGTAATGAATTCCCACAAACTTGGTGACTTAAAACAACAGAAATTCATTGCCTCAGTTCTGGAGACTAAAGTGATATCACTGGGCCAAAAACAGGTCTTGGCAGGTGTGTACTCCTGCTGAAGGCTGTAGGGAAGAATCTGTTCCTTGCTTCTACTAGCTTATAGCTCCTGTCAGCATTTCTTCACTTGTGGCTTCGTGACTCAATCTCTGCATTGGTATTTCCATTGCCTTTTCTATTTCTATCTGTGTCAAATTTCCTCTGGCTCTCTTTTGTAAGGACATTTGTGTTTGTATTTAGGGCTCATCATTGATAATCCTGGATAATATCCCCATTTTTGTCTCCCTTAGCTGTTCAAAAGCTCTCCAACCTCCCCTTACCTGGATCCCTGCCGTTGCCTCCTCATTCTGCCCCAGGTCCCTTGGTCTTTTACTGTCCTTTGCCCCACTTTCTTGCCTTGCCACTTGTGGAAGCTAAGGGAGACAAACTTGTCTGTTGGTTTGTCTTACTGTGGTGGCGTGTTGCTGTGAGGCTTGAGGCTGTGCCACCGGTGTTTCAAACCCAGGGGGGTGCACATGGTGCACAGGTTTCAGTGCACCTTGCAGATTGAGACAGACTAGGAAGAGGGAAGAGGCCATCCACTTCTCAAAGAATTGGCCAGGGAAAATCTTATGAATAGCAGATAAACACTGTCTGATACATTACTGCACAACTTTATTAATAGCCAAGAAACATTGTCCAATACAGAGCAGGAGGAGGAGCCACTTAGGTTGGAAGGCTCTCAAAATATGACTGGGAAAAAGCTGCATCATCAGAATAAAACTAGCCTTACTGATATGGATAAGGGTAAAGCTTTCGAGACCTCCATTTACTGACATGGCACAACTCAAATTGAGGAGAAACAGCTGCAAACATTCATTAGTGAATGGAAAATGGAATGTATGAGGTATGAATCTAGGAAAATTGGAAGTTGTCAAAAATTAAATGGAATGCGTAAAAATATCCTAGGCATTAGTGAGCTGAAATGGACTGGTTTTGGCCATTTGGAATCAGACAACCATATGATCTACTATGCCAGGAATGACAATTTGAAAAGGAATGGCATGACATTCATCATCACAAAGGATGTTTCAAGATCTGTCTTGAAGTACAATGCTGTCAGTGATAGAATAATATCCATACGCCTACAGGGAAGACCAGTTAATACCACTATTATTCAAATTTATGCACCAACCTCCAAAGTCAAAGATGATGAAATTGAAGATTTTTATCAGTTTCTGCAATCTGAACTTGACCATGCAATCAGGATGTGTTAATTATCACTGGTGACTGGAATGCAAAAGTTGGAAACAAAGAAGAATCACCAGTAGCTAGAAAATTTGGCCTTGGTGACAGAAATAATGCTGGAAATTGCATGGTAGAATTTTGAAAGACCAACGACTTATTCATTGCAAATACTTTTTTTTCAACAACACAGTCGGTTGCTGTACACGTAGACTTCATCACATGGAGTACACAGGAATCAGATTGAGTATGTCGGTGGCAAGAGTCAGTGGAAAAGCTCAATATCTTCAGCCAAAACAAGGCCAGGTGCTGATTGTGGAACAGACCACAAACTGCTCATATACAAGTTCAACTTGAAGTTGAAGACAAAACAACTCCAAGAGAGCCAAAATATGATCTTGAATATGTTGTTGTTGTTGTTGTTTGCTATTGAGTCAGACCCAACTCAGCGACCCCTCCTTGGGTTTCTGAGGCAGTATCACTACAGAAGTAGATTGCCCAACCTTCCTTCTAAGGAGTGGCTGGTGGGCTTGAACCACCAGCCATCTTGATAGCAGTCAAGTGCCTTGGGCACTACACTACCAGAGCTCCTGACCTTGAATATATTTCTCCTGAATTTAGAGACCATCTAAAGAATAGATTTGATGCATTGAACACCAGTGACCAAAAACCAGAATAATTGTTGGATGATATCAAGAACATCATCCATGAAGAAAGCATGAGGTCACTAAAAAAACACTACAAGAAGAGAAGAACAAAATGGGTGACAGAAGAGACTCTGAAACATGCCCTTGAGTGGAAAGTAGCTAAAGGAAATGGAAGAAATGACAAGATGAATGAGCTGAACAGAAGATTTCAAAGAGCAGCTCAAGCAGACAATGAAATGTGCAAAGACCTGGAGTTAGAAAACCAAAAGGGAAGAACACGTTTGGCATTTCTCAAGCTGAAAGAACTGAGGAAAAAAATTAAGCTTCAATTTGCAATATTGAAAGATTCTATGGGAAAAATATTGAATAATGCAGGAAACATCAAAGAAGTATGGAAGGAATATGCAGAATCACTGTACCGAAAGAACTGGTTGATCTTCATCCATTTCAGGAGGTGGCATATGATCAAGAGACAATGGTACTGAAGGAGGAAGTCAAAGCTGCACTGAAGGAATTGGCAAAGAACAAGGCTCCAGAAATTGATGGAACACCTGTTGAGATGTTTCAACAAACGGATGCCACACTGAAGGCACTCACTCGGTTATGCCAAGAGATTTGGAAGACAGCTACCTGGCCAACTGACTGGAAGAGTTCCATATCTGTACCCATTGCAAAGAAAGGTGATCTCACAGAATGTGGAAAATATTGAACAATATCATTAATATCATATGCAAATAAGATCTTGTTGCTGTTGTTAGGTGCCATTGAGTCATCTCTGACTCATAGCGACCCTATGCACAGCAGAATGATATACACTGCCTGGTTCTGAGCCAGCGCCATGATTCTTGCTATACTTGAGCCCTTTGCTGCTGCCAGCGTGTTAATCCATCTCATTGAGGGCCTTCCCCTCTTTCGTTGACCCTCCACCTTACCAAGCATGACATCCTTCTCCATGGAATGGTCCCTTCTGACAATATGACCAAAGTGTGTAAGACAAAGTTTGACTATTCTTGCTTTCAAGGAGCATTCCAGCTGCACTTCCTCCAGGACAGACCTGTTGGTTCTTTTAACAGTCCATGGTACTTTCAGTCAGCATTCTTTGCCAACACCACAGCTCAAAAGCATCAATTCTTCTTCAGTCTTTCTTATTCATTGTCCCACTCTCACATGTATATGAGGGGATTGAAAATACCATGGCTTGTGTCAGGTGCATCTTGGTCCTCAAGGAGACGTCTTTGCTCTTCAGCACTTCAAAGAGGTCCTTTGCAGCTGACTTAAGCAGTGCTACACATTGTCTGATGTCCTGACTGCTGCTTCCATTGGTGTCAATTGTAGAATCAAGTGCTGTGAAGTCTTTGACAACTTCAATATTTTCTCCATTTATCATAATGTTGGTTATAGGGCCAGTTGTGAGGATTTTTGTTTTCTTTATATTGAGATGTAATCCATCATGCTGCAGACTGTATTCTTCAATCTTCATCAATAAGTACTTCAAGTCATCCTCACTTTCAGCAAGCAAAGTTGTATCATCAGCATATCGCAGGTTGTTAATGATTCTTCCTTCAATCCTGATGCCATGTTCTTATTCATATAGTCCAGCTTCTCAGATTATTTGCTAAGTATACAGATTGAATAAGTATGGTGAAATGATACAACCCTGATGCACTCTCTTCTTGATTTTAAACCATATACTGTTCTCTTTTTGTTTTCACACTACAGCCTCCTGGTCTATGTATAGGTTCCTTATGAGTACAATTAAGTGTTCTGGAATTCCCATTTTTCTCAATGTTATCCACAATTTGTTATGATCCAAACAATCAAATTCTTTTACATAGTCAATAAAACACAAGTAAACATCTTTCTGGTATTCTTTGCTTTGAGCCAATAGCCATCTGACATCATCAATGATATCCCTCATTCCATGTCCTTTTCTGAATCCAGCTTGCATTTCTGGAAGTTCTCTGTCAATATACTGCTGCAGCCATTTTTGAATTATCTTCAGTAAGAATTTACTTGCATGCAATATTAATGATATTGTTCGATAATTTCCACATTTTGTGGGACCACTTTCTTTGGAATGGGTACAAATATGGATCTCTTCCAGTCAGTTGGCCAGGTAGCTGTCTTCCAAATCTCTTGGCATAATCAAGTTAGCGCCTCTAGTGGAGCATCCATTTGTTGAAACATCTCATTGGGTATTTCGTCAACTCCTGGACCCCTTGTTCTTCACCAATTCTTTCAGCACAGCTTTGACTTCTTCCTTCAATACCATTGGTTCTTGAACATATGCCACCTCCTGCAATGGATGAAGATTGACCAGTTCTTTTTGGTACAATGACTCTATGTATGCCTTCCATCTTCCTTTGATGCTTCCTGCATCATTCAATATTTTGCCTATAGAATGTTTCAATATTGCAACTCGAGGCTTAAATATTTTTCTCAGTTCTTTCAGCTTGAAAAATGCCAAGCGTGTTCTTCCCTTTTGGTTGTCTAACTCTAGGTCTTTGCACATTTCATTAAAGTAATTGGCTTTGTCTCTTCGAGCTGCTCTTTGAAATCTTCTGTTCAGCTCTTTTATCTTGTCATTTCTTCCATTTGCTTTAGCTACTCTTTGCCCAAGGGCAAGTTTCATTCTGATGGATGAATGTCTCTTCTGACATCCATTTTTGTCTTTTCTTTCTTTCTCCTATTTTTAATGACCCCTTGCTTTGTTCATGGATGATCCTCTTGATGCCATCCCACAATTCTTCTGTTTTTCAGTCATTGGTGTTCAATGCATCAAATCTATTCTTCTGATGGTCTCTAAATTCAGGAAGGATATATTCAAGGTCATATTTTGGCTTTCATGGACTTGTTTTAATTGTCTTCAACTTCAAGTGGAACTTGCATATGAACAGTTGATGGTCGGTTCCACAATCAGCTCCTGGCCTTGTTTTGGCTGAAGATATTGAGCTTTTCCATCACCTCTTGCCACAGATGTAGTCAATCTGATTCCTGTGTACTATATCTGGAGAAGTCCATGTGTATAGCAGTCATTTGTGTTGTTGAAATAAGGTATTTTCAATGAATAAGTTGTTGTTCTTGCAAAATTCTACCATGCAATCTCCAGCGTTATTTTTGTCACCAAGGTGAAATTTTCCAACTACCGGTGATTCTTCTTTGTTTCCAACTTTTGCAAAAGTAAGATCTTACTGCATATAATTCAAAAAAAACTTGCAGCAGTATATTGACAGAGAATTTCCAGAGGTGCAAGGTGGATTCAGATGATGATGTGGAACAAGGTATTATCATAGCTACTGTTGGATGGATCTTGATTCAACACAAAGGATACCAGAAATATGTTTATATGTGTTTTATTGACTATGCATAGGTATTTGATTGTTTGGATCATAATAGATTGTGGGTAACATTCAGAAGAATGGGAATTCCAGAACAGTTAATTGTACTCATGAGGAACCTGTACATTGACCAGGAGGCTGTTGTTCGAACAGAACAAGGGAACACTGCATGGTTTAACATCAAGAAGGAAGTGCATCAGTGTTGTATCCTTTCCCCATACTTATTCAATCTATATGCTGCACAAATAACCCGAGAAGCTGGACTATATGAAGGAGAACATGGCATCAAGATTGGAGGAAGAATCATTAACAACTTGCGATACGCTGATGACACAGCTTTGTTTGCTGAAAGTGAGGATGACTTGAGGCACTTACTGGTGAATACTGAGTAATACAGTCTGTAGTATGGACTACATCTCAATATAAAGAAAAACAAAAATCCTCACAAATGAACCTATAAGCAGCATCATGATAAATGGAGAAAATATTGAGGTTGTCCAAGACTTCACATTGCTTGGTTTTTACAATCGATGCCAATGGAAGCAGCAGTCAGGATAGTAGATGTATAGCACTGGGCAAGTCAGGTGCAAAGGACCTCTTTCAAGTGCTGAGAAGCAATGATGTCTCCTTGAGGGCTAAGGTGTGCCTGACACAAGCCACGATATTTTCAATTGCCTCATATGCATGTTAGAGCTGGACAATGAAGAAGGAAGAGGGAAGTAGAGTTGATGCTTTTGAGTTGTGGTGCTGGCAAAGAATGCTGAGAGTACCATGGACTGCTAAAATAACTAACAGTTCTGTCCTGGAGGAAGTGCAGCCAGAATGCTCCTTGGAAGTGAGAATGGCCAGACTTCATCTCACCTATATTGGTCATGTTGTCAGAAGGGACAATTCCCTGGAGAAGGATGCCATGCTTGGTAAAGTGGAGGGTCGACGAAAGAGGGGAAGACCTTCAATGAGATGGATTGACATAGTGGCTGTGATGATGGGCTCAAGTATAACAAGGATCATGGAGCTGGTGCAGGATCAAGTGGTGTTTCATTCTGTTGTGCATAGGGTCACTGTGAGTCCAAAATGACTCGATGCCACCTAATAACAACAACATCTGTATGTCAATATCACTTAATCAAGTGCCATTTTTTGAAATAAAATAACATTTATATACAGTTTCTAGGGATTACAACTTGAATATTTTGAAAGGCCATCCTTCAGCCTACTACAACTGTACATAAAATAAGTTTAATAACTTTTGATGAACATATACATTTTTGTAACTAGCACAGTAATCAAGATATTTGACAACTGCACTATATTTGTTGATTTCCTCTGTTGAAAAATACAGTGAAACCTGTGAGAGATGGAACTGAATGGGATTACTTTATTTTTTGGGGTCTCTCAAATTTTGCACCTTTGTCTGCACACAGTCTTACCACTTTCCTATGACTTGTTTTAGTGGAAAATATTTGTGTTTTCCTTTTCTGATATGTTTCTGCCCTACACAGGTTCTGGCTTTCTCAGGTTTTACTATGTATTTTTTCAAAACACGTTTTAATTTTAGTAACACGTAGTTTTATTTTTATTGCTTAAAATTAATACACAAATATTTTAAAATTTTAATTAATATGTGGTAAATATTTGTCACCATAATTCATATTTAAAAATGCTCATTGGATCCCCAATAATTTTTAAGAGTGTAAAGAGGGCCTGAGATGAAAACGTTTGAGAGTCACTGCTCTAAACACTTTAAAAATGAGAATCTGCTTACTTGTGGACATTTTATATTCTCCCATCAGAGAACAGACATCCAAGAAAAGTGGGTCAAGAAAGAAATAAATCTGTAGAGGCCATAATATAAGCTACTAGAGATAACACACACACACATACACACATATTGATAAAGTCACACATACAGTTTTAAAAGGCATTCTAAAACAAACCTGATTTATCAGTGTTGAAAACTCCTCCCATAGGCAATGTTTCACCTCAATTACCTTCTTCAATAATTCAGGCATTATTACTGCAGCACTGAAACCTGCTGAGACAGGCTCCCACAAATTATGTTCTACAGAGTGTACTGTTTACATTTTTGACCAGCCCTAATGGCTTGAGAGGAACTCTGATGGTGTAGTGGTTAACACATGTGCCTGCTAACCAGAAGGTTGGTGGTTCAAACTCCCCAGCTGCTCTATGAGAGAAAGGTATGGCAGTTTGCCTCCTTAGATTCACAGCCTTGGTCTGCGACAGTCCTCTGTAGCAGTTCTACTCTGCTCTATAGTGTTGCTATGAGTTAGAATTGACTTGACAGTAGTGGGTTTGGTTTTGGTGTGTTAATGTCTTGATATGTAGTAGATTTTGTATTTCCTTTCTTCCTGTTTTCATTTTCACATGACTCTGAAAAAACCTTGATTGACTTTGAGGACTACTCACAAATTACTTTTAACACATGAAAGCATATATTTTGCATCTAAACTCACACCAGGGTTCTGATATATGTTAAAAGTCCTAATTTATAACCCTTTTCTTACTGTCTGTATAAAGTAGGAGAATTATTGTTTTCATGCTGTGGTGGGCAGAATGCCAAACCCATCACCCCACAAAGATGTCCACCTCCTAATCCCTACAACCTGTAAATATGTTATTTTACATGGCAAAGGGACTTTGCAGCTATGATTCAGGTTAAGGACCCTGAAATGAGGAGAGTAGCTTGGATTATCCAGGTGTGCCAAATGTCATGACATGAGTCTTCAGTCTTCCCTGGTTGTGATCAGAGGCAGAGATTTGATTTGAGAAGCAGGCCCAGAAAGATGCAAAGTTGCTGACTTTACAGATAGATGAAGGAAACCACAAGCCAGGGAATGCAGACAACATCCTGAAACGGTCTAGAAGAAAATGGAATGGATTCTCTCTTAGAACCCCCAGAAGGAACACAGCTCTGCCAAAACTTTTAATTTAGCCAGATGAGATCCATTCCAAACTTCCAACCTAAGAACTGTAAGGTAATAAATGTGTGTTGTTTGAAGGCACTAAGTTTGTGGTAATTTTTTAGGGCCAGCATAAAAACACATACTTACTAATTATTTGAAAAGACAGGATGAGCCTAGGCTTGTACCAAATGGCTAATTTAAGACTTTTCATTAAAATCTAAAACATAAACGATGAATGTATATGATGCCAGGGATATTTAACAAACACTTTAATATGTTGAAAAGAAATCATTTGTTGAGTCACTCAGTGTTTTACCTTGTGAAGGCCCAGAGATAATTCAAAATAATGATTACTCATTGAATGATAACCAAGGACTCCTTAATCACAGCTTTTCAATTTAATAATTACTAAAAACTTCGGTGTTGGTGAAGAATATTCAGTGTACCATGGACTGCTAGAAGAACAGACGAATCTGTCTTGTATGGAGTACAGCCACATGCTCCTCAGAAGCAAGTTAGGCAATGCTTTGCCTCTGTTACTTGGTCATGTTGTCAGGAGGGACTAGTCCCTGGAGAAGAAAATGATGCTTGGTAGAGGCTCAGCAAGAAAGAGGAAGCCCCTCAACAGGATAGATTGACATGGTGGCTACAACCGTGGGCTCCAGCATCGCAATGCTTGTGAAGATGGCACAGGATTGGGCACTGTTTGTTCTGTTGTACATAAGGTCCCCGTGAGTCACAATGACTCAGCAGCACCTAACAGCAAAGTCCAACCCACTCCCTTCGAGCCAACTCCAACACATAGTGACCTTTAGGGACAGAGTAGAACTGCTCATAGGGTTTCCAAGGGTGTAAATCCTTAGAGAAGCAGACTGCCTCATCTTTCTCCTGTGGAGCTGCTAGTGGGTTCCAACCACTGACCTTTTCTTACTAGCCAAATAGCTTAACCACTGCACCTCCAGAGCTTCTTACCTAACACACAACAACAGTAAAAATAGGCTATATGCCCTTCAATTATGGCTTTAAAAAGTTCAATTATGAACTCTGCCATCACTTTGTGCATAAAGTAGAATAGAAATCATCTCTGAAAAAAACAAAACAAAACAAAACAAAACAACCCACTGCCATTGAGTTGATTCAGATTCATAGCAACTCCATTGGGTTTCCAAGGTGGTACATCTTTGTGGAAGCAGACTACCTCATCTTCCTCCCATGGAGTGACTGGTGGGTTTGGACCACCAACATGGTTAGTAGTCAAATGCTATAGGCCCTGTGCTCTTTCGTCTCTGCAAAAATAGCTGCAATTCCAGCATGAAGGGATAATTTAGGCCAAAACAAGATTGTTGGAGTTCAACTTTGATATTACATACATACTTTTACTCAAGATATCGACAACTTAATTTTTCATCTTTCTCAAAAAAATACTTATTAGTATTTTAGTGATTTTTAAAATAGTTGCTGCTCTCATAATTTCAGTTGCCAAAGCAATATTAAAAGTGGAATTTCCCCAGAGAAGGTCTTTCCACTAATAATTGCAGAGTATATCAGAGCCTGGAGCTATAGACACTTTTTATTTTTATTTTTTTGTATTTGAATGAGGTTACCAACACATAAGAGATAGAGCAGGATTTAAGAGACAGAGAATGAAAGGGATATTTCTGCAAAATTGGCATTATTTTGGGGATCAGAAATTCACTTACCTATCCTCCACTTCAGAGTTCCACCTAAAGCATTATACCCCAAAAGATAATTCACTGTTGGTGCTGTAACTCAAAAGACCATATCCAGATAAGAAAATAAAATTAATCTGAGTAAGGAGTCAATATCCACCCCTATCCCATCACTGCTTATGTTAAAATACTTTGGAGAATGTAGCTTAGATCTGAGTCTGAAGTGGCTCTTCCAAACTTAATTTTCTACTTGAAGAGAATCAGTGCGGGTGTAGCCAGCAACATACATGATTTACTCACTGGGTTATGGTTGGAGAATAAGAGTCTTCATCTAAACAAGGAAAGCTGTCCACTAGTTGATTCAACTCATTAAAGTTTGTCTCTGAGCAGTCAGTTTCCTAAATACCACTTCCCACACAAGAATGTGTGAAGGAAGAGAGAAGTTGAGAAAGAAATTGAAGAGGAGGGGAGAGAGAAACTAAGATCAAAAGACTAGAATATTCCCCTACAACAGCCAGTGCAGGGAGTGGTGACAAGGATGTATAGAAATGCCGTGGGCATGAACAGGACCCTGAGGGACTTGTGAAAGGCTTCTTGCCCTCTCAAGCACCATTTCTCCTATTTTTGCAAGCATTTTTGGCTGCCATGAATAGCATGCCCCAACCACCAAAGCCACAGATGAGGAAATTGAAGAATTTTATCAGCTTCTACAGTCTGAAGTTGACCAAACATGCAATCAGGAT
>NW_006922438.1:110087-111097 GCF_000298275.1 Orycteropus afer afer
ATGATGAGATGATAAATTTAATGTGACCTCTTCCACCTCACCCCGACCCTTTTCCATCAGGTGTTTTGTAGATACTATTGAAGTTCACTTAGAAATTCCACTCTCGCTTACATAATTCAGCAATCAATTTTCCATACATCAAAAATTTCCCTTCCTTCATTCTATAGTGAATTTTCTCATAATCCTGATATAAATTAGTAGTAATGGAGGAAAGCAATGGAGGTACGAAATCAGATCGAGTTGTTAATAGTTGAGTGTAGTTCTAGTTAAAGTAATAATTAATGGCTCTAAAAGTAAGGACATATTCATTGTTTTCCCTTAGGATTATACCTGCATTTTAGGGACACATTGCCTCATAGAAAGAGTACCTTGTGGATATACACTGATACATAATATTTCTCTGCTAAACTCTTGGAATTTTATTTAATTCTCCTGATTTTGTAGTACTTTAAAACAATTTAAAATTTGTTATTTGTTATGTAGCCTTATCTTTTCAGCCTGTTCCATGAATCCTTTGCATTACATTTTCTATGAATATAATGTATGCAATTTTTTCAAGGCCAAAGTAGAAGAGAAAGAAATGGGATATTTGAGTCTCTTGATTTGGGAGCTCAGGTGACATAGTGCCTAAGGCACTTGGCTGCTAACCAGAAGGCTGGAGGTTCAAACCAACCAGCCACTCCTTGAAGGAAGGTTGAGCAATCTATTTCCATAGAGATAATGCCTTGGAAACCCCAGGAGAGGTTGCTATCAGTCGGATCCCAAGGAGGGGTCGCTATCAGTCAGATCCCAGTTAATGGTAGTAAGTTTGGTACTTTTTTCTTTGGGTATCCTATTGACCATGGGAGCTCTGGTAGCATAGCACCTAAAGGCACTTGACTGTTAACCAGAAGGCTGGTGGTTCAAACCCACCATCCACTCCTTGGAAGGAAGATGGGGCAATCTACTTCCGTAGTGATACTGCCTCAGAAACCCAAGGAGGGGTCGCTATGAGTCGGGTCCGACTTGAT
>NW_006922438.1:111417-131814 GCF_000298275.1 Orycteropus afer afer
TGTATTCTTCCTGTGGACCTGTTATTTGCAAACAAACTAACAAAAATACAGTATGCCAAAGACAGAATATCTATTAATATTGTTGCAAAAAGAAAAAAAAATGATGTAGCAACACCCAATGTACTTTATAAGTTATCACATTCCAAACAAGATAGTAAAATTAGAAATGCATTACTGCGTAATGTATTTTTGTTGCATGAAAAGTTGGTAAAATATCCAATACATACCTAAATTACAATCTAAAATTAGGTGCAGATCACAATATTTTTTGGTTTTTTGCACTTTCCTGAAAAGTAACAGAATATACCAATTTACTCATATTTTAAAGTACTGGATCCTGCTGGTTACAAATATAATCATTTCATCTAAAATCTCAGATTCTATAAATACAGTGATTCTAACAGCAAGTTATTAGGAGCAATAACATCCTGGTAAATTAGAAAATTAAAACCCCTTCAGATAGAGAATGCTGTAAGAACTGCAGCTATCCTAGGCAGCAGGACTATATACTTTAAAAAGATGACTCATTTCAATGTTTTTACACATAATATCTGAAAGTGTGGCTATTTGAATTTAATGTTTCCAATTGTGTGCAAAGAAAATATGTAAATGTAACATTATTTTAAATGTTACACTAAAGTATAATACTTGACACAATTGAAAGGGCATTTTTAAAAGAAAAAAGCAGAGATTATGTTAAATAATAGGGAGCAATATTCCCTCCAAAGTCAAATTGATACACAAAAATTCTAAATGTGCCTTATGATCATATGCATTTATAAATAATTAATAGACCATATTACATTTCCTTACAAGTCAAGACAAGGTCATGAAGAAAGCTTGCTTATTTCTCTTTAAATGTCATTCTAATTCATCCCCTAACTTTGGTACATGAAGTGAAACTGTCCACTTTTTCTCTCTCGGCATTAAATCTTTCATACCTCCTTGGCCAGGAGCACCTATCTGAATATTTCAGCACTTTCCCATGATCACAAGCATTTATGACATTCATATATTAATTGAGGTCTTAATTTATAGATAGTTTAGAAAATGTGTTTTAAATATACATGGCTATGAAAGAGGGAGGATCTAATGACATAGATTAAACATGGGGAGAAAATTATTTACAAATAAAAGTACAAGGACTTGTCACTTCTGGAAAATTTCACAAGCTTCTCTAAGTGAATATAAGTGATTCAATTAACAATTCAAATTTCAAGAAATTTTGAGATCTATTAATGACAATGTTTAATTCATTCTGAGCATTTCAATTAAGCATAATTATAATATATCAACAAAAATAGACTATGTGGAATATAACTAAAAATGCTCTACTTTTTATAATTTTTAATAAAAGATAATGAAGTGAACTTACTGCATGTAACTTATTTTTAGTACAGTTTAAAGTGAAGAATAGAGTAGAATTTTATGTGCAGATACATGGACATAATATGATTAGAGGATAAATTTACACAATTTAGCAAGAAGAATTAAAAACTGTAGATCTATTTAGTAGTGCTTACCCAAAGCCTACTTTTAAGATATGAAAGAAATGCACAGATATCAGGAGAAGTAAGTGTATTTGTCAAGATAATACTTAATCATTCAAAAAGAAAGAAATACTTTTGACAGCTATATGTGTATTCATATGCTAGGCCAATGCCGTATTTCTTTCAGAACTGCCTTTAAACATACTCTCTTCCCCTGCACCTTACCACTACTTCATTAGCGTAGTACAGTTTGTCAGATCACTTTCATTATTTAAGAAGAGCCTCAGCCTTCTGGTATTAAAACTCCAGTCCCATCTAATATCAAACTTTCTATCTCTCATGTATTTAATTCCCCCACTTCTTGGCCCAGCCAACCTTTCAGACTAGCAGTGAAAAAGCAGGCATGCTTTTATCTTTCACCATTCTTCAATCTTGATCTTTTTCTTTCTTTTTTTTTTTTTTTCTGATGGTTTTTGTCTTTCCAGGGTTGGTAGGGAAAATGATGAATGATAAAGAGATGATATTACTTAGTCTGCTTTGCTCAGCTGGTGGTTATCAGTCTCCCTTCTTCTATGGCTGGCATAGAACTCCTGGATCTGTCTCTCTCATGAGGTATGTCTGAGTATTTTTCTGGAGATGTCCCATTGGAGACCTCCAAACTCTGCTGTCCTCTAGTGCAGGCAGTATTCTCTAGTTATTACTTTACAATTGCCCATTATATCTGCCTTCTGCTATCAAGCTAATGGATTTTTCCATCTACTTAGAAAGACTTTTTCATGAGATCTTTCCCAGGTACTCAAATATCTCTTTGGCCTTTGGGAAGTTAGTCCCTTTCCTCTAAGACTAATTTCAAAGTAGTGTGCAACTTCTTCCCATTGCAATCTCCTGCTCTCACCCTGTCTTTGCAGGGCATGACCTCACCAGTAGCATATAGCTAAACAAGCTTGTTTATTACCCATTGTAATGAGAAAAAAATTCTCACTGTGGAGAACATGAGATGTTTCAGCCAAAGGGTGTTAGAAATAACCTGTTACAGGACTTGGGCATTGGTTAGGTAATTTGGAAAGTCTGAAGAATGAGGGCTCCCTCTGGAATGGGTGCTGCCATAAAGTGGTAGCTAATCTGTGAATGGATATCTCAATAAATCTTATATGGAAAGCAGATTAAAGTGAAAATAAAGCTTTAACTGCTAAAGAAGTCACAATAACTCATTTAAGTTGTCAGGAAGTCATTTGGTATTCTATGGGTAGCAGAGTAATCTTGTTCTAACCCTATCATGGCCCCAGCATGAAATTGTTTGATGTTTCGTGAGCTTGTTTATGTCCAATAGGAGAACAACATGACTTGGCTGTGGGATCAGATCCATTTGTATAATACTGGGGACCTGAGAGCTAACTGAACGTCAGATCTGTTTTGGATGTCAGGATGGATGACATCCTATTGGATGGATTTTCACCAATCCTTTACAAGATTGTGACCCAGCCAAACATTTTGTGGGATATACAAATCATGGCTAGGAAGGACGTGTAAAAGTGATTCATTGTACTGCAGTTTGTTTGCTTATTTGTTTTTCTGTCTCAGATGAATGGATTAGACAATGTTGTTGTTGTTGTTGTTAGGTGCCCTATTATAGTTAGTTTTGCTTTTGTTTGGTATGTGTGTCTGTGTATCTGCATTGTACATGCAGATAAGCAGTGTTCTAAACTTCTAGGCACCAGGAATGAGGCAGTACATCCAGTGGCATCAGTCATTCCATGGGTGCTACATTCATCTGAGCCAAACACACGGGACATTTACACTGTGTTGGCAACGTGAAAGCCATTATCATTACTTATAGAAAGCAGTCAGTAAATAATAACTGATTCTCAAAGGGAAACTGCTTACCTTCCCCAAATTCCCCATTTTCATTCTGATGTTGCTGGGCAGGCATGTCTTGGTTCAGGCCGGGTGCTGTGTGCACATCATTGCTGCCTGTAGCTACCACCTCACTGCAAACGGGGCCCCACACAGCTCCCAAGGCTTCTGCTCTGCCACTGGACCTTGCATTGCCAGCGGGAAGACCCTTGCACAGCATCTCCCGAGCCTCGGCCACTGGCTCATACCATGCTATCCAGGCCCATGTGCTTCTTTCTCTTGCTGCTGTTCCGCCTGGATCCATACAGTCTGAGGGCCCACATGGCTCCCACTGTGCATCCTGGGGAGAGGTGTGTTGCAAGGGGCATACTCTGGCCTCTGCTCTACATGGGCAGATGTTATAGCTCTTTAGCAAAAGGAAACCTTCACAGAGACACCAAAATCTCTTTCCATGGGCTTTCAAGCCTACTGAAGGCAACCAACCCATTTCCATTGTGTCTTTCTTTGGGCCCACCAGCGTACTGTCTCTCAGTCCTCAGAGTTACAGCTCTCTCTTTTGAGTCTAGGAGATTCTCAGAGCAGGGACCCCGGATCCAAAGGCCATATTTCATTCCAGACTCTTCTTGATGGTAATGAGGTCCTCACAAACCTCTGGAGGATTAACCCTTATATCACAACCAACCAATCCACTAGCTGGACTATCAGAGGCTCAATCCTATTGGATGGATTTTCACCAATCCTTTACAAGATTGTGACCCAGCCAAACATTTTGTGGGATATACAAATCATGGCTAGGAAGGACGTGTAAAAGTGATTCATTGTACTGCAGTTTGTTTGCTTATTTGTTTTTCTGTCTCAGATGAATGGATTAGACAATGTTGTTGTTGTTGTTGTTAGGTGCCCTCGAATGAGACCCGACTCATAGCAACCCTCCTTGGGTTTCCAAGGCAGTGTCACTATGGAAGTAGATTGCCCAATCTTTCTTCCCAGGAGTGGCTGGTGGGTTTGAACTGCCAGCCTTCTGGTTAGCAGTCAAGTGCCTTAGGCACTATGCTAGGATCTGTAATCTGCCAGTTAAGAAACATGCCAAGCTCCTCCAAGAAGACTCTCACAAAAGTCCCGTGATTGCAGTGGAGGTGAAGAGGCCTCTCCTTTGCTTGAGGAGTGAAGCCAGAGTACTGTATTCTACGGACTCGCTTTCTTTAAAGAGCTGTTTTACTTCTCTTCTGTAAAGAGGAGACAGATGTGAATATAGCATTTATAGGGCAAGTAAAAGGAGCCCTGGTGGCACAGTGGTTAAACACTTGGTTTCTAACCAAAAGGTGGGTGGGTGGAACCCACCAGCACCTCCACAGAAGAAAGATATGGCAGTCTGCTTCCTTAAAGAGTACAGCCTTGGAAACCCAATGCGGTCATTCTATTCTGTGTCATAGGGTCACTGGAGTCGAAACACATTTAATGACAATGATTTTTGGTTTTGTAGGACATATTAAAAAGTATTTGTCTCTGTTAGCCAGCCCTACAGGCATCCATGTATTACATCTCCTTAAGACTGACTATGAGATCATTGAGCATAATTGTCCTTGGTTTAAGACCTGCCAAAACTCTGAGATGAAATGAAAAATCCCACTTGACAAAAAGTTATATATAGGGATTTTGCCCCCTTACCCTAAAACACTGGTGTATATTGCAAACTCACTCTAGAAACTCAGTTTTCCTCCTTGACTTTTAAAAGAAACAATAATAATATCAAATGATATAAGACATTTTATTTGAAAATATGTAGATTATTTTCTATTTCTAATCTAATACTGAGAGAAAATCCAGGAGCTACTCACTAAATATCAATGTCACTCAGTTCTTAAATTAGTATGCAGTGCACACAGGTGCCTTTCACCTAGAAAAATAGGTACATAGAATCTCAATGATGAATTTTGAATGCCAATATCACTGAAAACCTTAAAGCTGAAGAAGATAATAATCAGAACTATCATGCTCATATTTCTACTCTAAATATCTAAATAAATTTTAATATTTTCACTCATGCAAGAAAAGATTTGGGAAATACTTCCACGACTCACTCCAAAGATAGAAAGTCAAAAATCAATAATTTATCTCCTAATTTTTCTCGTGATGGACAGACACCTGCATTTTGAGGGATATTGTTTATAAGTGAAGATGATAACATGAAATATGATACTGCCTATCAATGTAACTGTCAATGAAAAGCTGATGTCAAAATGAAATTGGCAATAATAACATGTAAAATTTAAATTGCAATTATAACATTCAAGTATATAACAAATCAGAAAACATCTCATTTTAATGTACTTCAGTGTTTCTATTATCTTACAATTTATTTATTTTAGATATTAATCTCTTAGAACTTCTAGATTTTCTTAATATGGTATACACTATGGCTGTATATCAGAAGCAAGATGGGGCAATCTACTTCTGTAGTGATACTGCCTCGGAGACCCAAGGAGGGGTCTCTATGAGTCGGGTCTAACTCGATGGCACATAACAACCACAACAACATGTCTGTAAAGTATTTAAGTCAATTTGAAAATACAAATTTTCAGTAAGTGTGTATTATGAAATAAATTTATAAGAAGTACTTTGTGTATAAAAAGGCTGTGTTTATAGAAGGGGCTTGATTAAATCAGAGCTCCAAATTCCAATACAGGCTGTTAATTTTTCCTTTATTATCATAGCTAACATATGAGTAGATCTTTATGATTTCAAAGTGTTCCAGATACAATATAGCTGACTATGCAACTTGAATCAGAACATTCAATATCATCAAACTCGTGTGTGTGTGTGTGTGTGTGTGTGTGTAGACAAAAAAAATCTTATTTTCCTTTCCCCTTAAGCCATTGGATCTCTAACTTCCCAAATGGAGTTTATCATTTAATATATTTTAGGTTTGATGGATTTTACTTGTTATTATGCTGGCAAGACTGATGAAAGAAAGTAATTTTTCCTTTAAAAAGGATAGAATGTGGAGAACTTTATTTGTCCTGCTGTTAACAGATCTTTAAAGGGAAAATTTTCCAATTCAGTGTTTGAAGAGCTTAAATGGGTTTCTTACTTCAGATAAATACTTCTTCAAATAAATTCTGCCCACTAATTTCCTTCGGGACTGAACTCACTCACTTGTCATTCAATGTACTCCTGAAGAGTAACTCTGTTTTGTGTTTTCTGACATCAATTACAATTGTTAACTCTGTTGTGAAATAAAGATAGTCTTTCACCTGAGATTTCAATTTGCTCAAATTTCTCCCACTGGAATTTTCACCCTCTCAGTAGACATGGCATATTTTTCAAATATTTGTCTCTTTCTGAATTACTCCATTAATTCTTGCTATCTACTAAACTTTAAGATCAATTGTTTTACAACACAACAATCTCCCCGCCACCCCCAAGGCATAAACTCTTCTTACCAATAAACTTTGTCTCAGGAAGACTGCGCAATCTACTTCCTTAGAAGATACTGCCTTAGAAACCCGAGGAGGGGTCGCTATGAGTCAGAGCTTACTCCATGCCAGCGAGGTTTTTCTTTTTCTTTTTTCCATTTGCCTTGTTTTCCAGCATAGCGCAGAAAGCCGTAGGCAATTTCTCCACACAGCTGAAGGATACTTACATTTTTGTGCTTTTGAAAAAATCAGAAACTGCAGTAGACTTTATACTAAACAAATAAATGATGTATCACTGCTTGCCCAGGAAACATTGTTTTTTATTTTTCCTACTTTTTTTTTAATCTTGTGAAAAGAGAGTAACTTTGGAAATGATGTATCTCTCCCTCTCTCTTTTTTTTTTTCCCTACTTCCGTAGTGATACTGCCTTGGAAACCCAAGGAGGGGTCTTTATGTGTCAGGTCTGACTCAAGGCACATAACAACAACAACCACCTCTGTTAAACTGGAGAAGATAAGGGATTTCATCTAAAATTTCTATAACGTGAAACAATATCAGGGATTTGGTTCCATTTCCTGAAACCATTAAGCAGAAAACCCGTGCTGACTACATTTAACTCATTTTTGTTTTTGTTTTTTTGTTTTCTCTTATAGAATCATGTAGATCTAGATCATGTTAAATTGCAATCCCTTTTCATGCGTATTTTTTTATCTAGGAATACTGAACTTACTTGTAAAACACTGAAAATAAAATAAACAAAAAAGATCCCTGGAATTCTTTAGAATTTTAAGGTATAGAATTATTTTCCATTTAATTCAGTTTTAGTTGCTAACTCATTGAATACTGTTTGTCAATGCTGTTTGCTATTCCAGTTTTTTAGAGCCATATTTGCTGTTAAATATTGTTTGTCAATGTTGTTTGCTATAGCCGTTTTTTAGAGCCACGTTTTCTTTGATCAGCAAAACAATGTTATTCAAATGAAATCAGACAGTGAAGTCCAATGCAAGGAATCAGAGTGGTCTGTATTAAAAGTGACTATGAGAGCAAACTCCACGTGGTTCTGTCCATGCCATGTAGAAGGACCTGGTAAGACTACTTGATAATTTCTACTAAATTATACAGAGGAGTTTCCTATTGAAAAATGTGTTTTCATAGTCGTCTTATTTAGCATCCAGGTGATATGCCAGTGGAATATTACTCTTTACATTGTGTGACTCTAATTGAAATTATTTTAACTTTTGCAGGCTCATAGAATCCCTGTAAAGTTAAATCATTTTCTTTGCCTTTTTTTTAGTGATTCAAGACAATTTTCAGGCTCTTTAGCATGACCTTTTGATCTCTATAATGTGGTATGAAACCAGATGATTTTCTTTTTGGTCAAAAGTAGGTGCACTTTACAACTGCACAATTTTTATTATTATAAACGAAATGATCTATTATTTTGGAAATAATTATTCTGCAGGTTTGTTATGATTTTTATAAGTTCCTTTAAACTATTCCCATTGAAATGTATAATGCCTAATACATATTCAAATATTTGTGATTTTATATTTCAGGTTTATTAGCCTTTCCAGATTTTAAACACTCTCTATATTTTAAATCATTTAATTCTCAATAGTCATGAGAAGGACCTCATTTATGTCTCATTTTACAGATAAGGAAACTGACACAAAGAAGGTAAAGTGACCTGTCTATGGGATAAAACAGTATTATGTAGTGGAGTGGAAGATTTTAAAGTGCTTAACCGTTGGATGAAGGTGCCTTGGTGGCACATTTTTTAAGCACTTGGCTGCCAACTGAAAGCTTGGGAATTTGAACCCACCATGCTCCCATAAAGATTACTACCTAAGAAACCCTATGGGACAGTTCTACTTTGTCCTGTGGACTCACTGTGAGTCAGAATGAACTTGATGGCAATGGGTTATGGATGATCTTTGGGTTACATGGAAGTGGAGAGACCCAGAACCGTATAATGATGTGAACTCATAGTTCTGCTTTGTAAATGCTAGTTGTTGGGCTTGTCAGATTTATAAACTTCATTCATGTAAAAGTAACTCTTTTTTAAAACTTCCTATCTTGAACATCATTAATTGAATCTGTAAGAAGTATTTCTAAAGTTCCATCTGCTAGTAAATGAATCCTTTCACATAGATATCTATGAAGTAGTTAGTTTCTCCAAAAGTGGACACCTAGTTAGAGTGTTTCTGTTGATAACTAATGTATAGTTAAAGCTAATTTCGTAATGAAACATCAAAACTTGGAAATTACCCTAAAAAGTGACCGGTAAATCTTTTCGTGGTCATGCGAGGATTAGATTATAACTAAAGATTATCAAGGACAGAGGTCAGCAAACTTTCTCTATAAAGGGCTAAGTGGTAAATATTTCAGGCTTTGCAGGCTATATGGTTTCTGTCACAACTGTTCAACTCTGCAGGTTTGGTGTAACAGCTACCATAGCTAATATGTAAATAAATGAGCAAGGCTTACTTTCCAGTAAAACTTCATTTAGAAAAAAAAGGCGGCAGCTCAGAATTGGTCTGCAGTCTGTAGTTTGCTGACCCTTCATTCAACGGTATATGTTGTTGTTCTTGTTATGTGCTATTGAGTCGGACCCAACTCATAGCGACCTCTCCTTGGGTTGCCGAGGCAGCATCACTATGGAAGTAGATTGCCCAACCTTCCTTCCGAGGAGTGGTTAGTGGGTTTGAACCTCCAGCCTTCTGATTAGCAGTCAAGTGCCTTAGGCACTGCTGTTCATCATTTATTAAATGTCCCATACTTAGTGATGCTACATATTAACTTATAGAATTTTGTCTAGTAGAGATAGAAATAATTAATTTACAGTGTACCTAGTATAACTGATAACCCTGAAGGTTGCCATATATCCATAAGACTGAAGTATACCCAATAATTAATGCTCCATGAGCCATTAATTGGTTTTATATCTAACTCAGTGTATATACTTAGCTTCTCAAATATGCTCCTAGCCAACAGTTTACATAAGATATTTCAAAGTAAATGACTATTGGAAAAATAAACAGTGTGCAAAATAATAGGATCTGATACTTTTAATCAAGGACTTTTTGGTGTCTGGTTTGTGCTTCTTAGGAACCAAAACAAAAGATTTAATTCATCTTCAATTTATCTACCAAGTTGATAAAAGAAATTTGACAACTTATCTAGTGTCCAAAGCATGGACATATCAGATATGAAAGAAACTAATATTTGTGGATTTTTATAGCATGTAGTAAAAACCCTTCATAATTAAGGGCTATAACCTAACTTCACTCGTGGTGCAGTGGTTAAGGCCCTTGGCTGCTAACAAAGAGCTTGGTGGTTCAAACCCACCAGCTGCTCAGCAGGAAAACAATGTGGCAGTGTGCTTCCATCAAGATTTGTCATTGACATTAGGCGCCATCAAGTCACTTCTGATTCATAGTGACCCTGTGTACAATAGAACACAACAGTGTCTAGCCCTGTGCATCCTCACAATCGCTGTAATGCTTGAGCCCATCATCGCAGCCATCGTGTCAGTCAATCTCATTGAGGCTCTTCCACTTTTCTACTGACTCTTTATTTGACCAGGTGTGATTGATTCCTCCAGGGACAGTTCTCTCTTGATAATACGGCCAAAGTAGGAGAGACAGATTCTGACCATCCTCACTTCTAAGGAGTATTCATGCAGTACTTCTTTCCAGACATTTGTTTTGGTTCTGGCAGTCTATGATATTTTCAATACTTTTTGCCAACACCACAGTTCAAAAGTGTCATTTCTCCTGTGATCTTCCTTATTCATTGTCCAGCTTTGACATGCATGTGAGGCTATTTAAGATATCATACCTTGGGTCAGTCACACCGTGTTCTTCAGTGACATCTTTGCTCATTAACACTTTAAAGAGGTCTTTTGCAACAGGTCTACCCAATGCAATATGTCCTTTGTTTTCTTGACTGCTGCTTCTAAAGGCATTGATGTGGATGAAGTAAAATTAAATCCTTGATAACTTCAATCTTTTCTCCATATATCGTGATGTTGCTTATTGGTCCAGTTCTGAGGATTTTTGTTTTCTTTATGTTGAGATGTAATCCGTACTGAAGTCTTTGATCTTCTTCACTAAGTGCTCAAGTTTTCTTGATTTTTAGCAAGCAAAACTCTGTCATCTGCATATCACAAGTTGTTAATGAGTCTTCATCCAATCCTGATGCCATATTCTCCTTCATACAGTCTAGCTTCTGGGATTATTGGCTCAACATAAAGATTGTATAAGTATGGTGAAATGATACAACCCTTACGTACACCCTTCCTGATTTTAAACCATACGGTATCCCCTTGTTTTGATCGAATAACTCCCTTTTGGTCTATGTACAGTTTCCTCATGAACATAGTTAAGTGTTCTGGAATTCCTGTTCTTTGCAATTTTATCCATGATTTGTTGTCCACACAGTCAATAAAACAATGAAAAAATTGCATAGTCAATAAAACTCAAGTAAACATCTTTCTTGTATTTTTTGCATTCAGCCAACATCCATCTGACATCATCAATGATACCCCTTGTTCCACATCCTCTCCTTAATATGGCTTGAGTTTCTGGCAACTTCCTGTCAACATATATTGCTGCAACTGTTTTTGAGTTTTTTTCAACAAAATTTTACTTGCTTGTGATATTAATGATATTGTTCGATAATTTCCATGTTCTGTTGGCTCACCTTTCTTTGGAATGGGCACAAATATGGATCTCTTCCAGGTGACTGGGCTAGTAGCTGTCTTCCAAATTGTGTGGCATAGAAGATTGAGAGCTTCTGGTGCTGCATCTGCTTTTGAAACTTCCCAATGAGTATTCCATCAGTTCCCAGAGCCTTGTTTTTCACCAATTCCTCCAGTGCAGCTTGGACTTCTTCCTTTAATAACACTGATTCTTGATCACATGCTACCTCCTGAAATGGTTGAATATTGACCAAATCTCTTTGGTACAGTCACTCTGCATATTCTTCCCATCTTCTTTTGATGCTTCCTGCATCGTTCAATATTCTGCCCATAAAATCTTTCAATACTGCAACTCGAGGCTTGAATTTTTCCTTCAGTTCTTTCAGCTTGAGAAATGCTGAGCATGTCTGCCCTTTTAATTTTCTAACTCCAAATCTTTATGTTTCATTATAATACTTGACTTTGTCTCCTTGAACCCGCCTTTGAAATCTGTTAATCTCTTTTACTTTATCATTTCTTCCATTCATGTTAGCTGCTCTCTGTTCAAGACCAAATTTCAGAGTCTCTTCTTCTTCTTCTTCTTTTTGTTGTTAAAAGGAAACTCAAGTTTATTAAATAAATATCACCATTATTACCTCCATTGTTGTTACTATCCTTATTGCATTATTATTATAAAATATTGCTGTTCCTGCCACATAACCTGCCATTTACATATACAAAACTTTGAATAATAATTGACTCCCCATTTCAATTTCTGAAATATTTTTCTTACCTTCTCACAGTGTCTTCTGGCATCCATTTTGGTCTTTTCTTTCCTGTCTTTTTAAAGACCTTTTCTTTCTTCATGTATGATTTCCTTGATATTATCCCACAACTCATCTGAGCTCTGGTGGCATAGTGCCTAAGGCATCTGACTACTAACCAGAAGGCTGGTGGTTCATACTCACCAGCCACTCCCTGGAAGGAAGGCTGGACAATCTAATTCTGTAGTGATATCACCTTGGAAACCCAAGGAGGGGTTGCTATGAGTCAGACCTAATTCAACAGCAGCAGGTTTTTCATCTGAAGTTCAGTCATTGGTATAGAGTGCATTAAACCTATTTTCAGACGGTTTCTAAAGTTAGATGGGATAGACTCACAGTTGTATTTTGGCTTGCATGGACGGGTGTTAATTCTACAGAGTTTCTACTTAAACTTGCAAAGGAATAAATTATGGGCTGTTTCAGAGTCAGCCCTGGCCTTATTCTGATTGATGATATTGTGCTTCTCCATCTTTTTCCACAGATATAATTGACTTGATTCCTGTGGACTCCATCTGGTCAGATCCACATGTTTAATCACCATTTATGTTATTAAAAAAAAGGTATTTGCAATCAATAAATTGTTGATCTTGCAAAATTCTATCATGTGACCTCTGATATCATCTCTGTCACCACAACTGTGTCATCTAATTACCGATGCTTCTTTTGTTTCCACCTTTCACATCTCAATTAACAATGTGTCTTGATTGCATCCTCGATCAAGTCCAGACTGTAGAAGTTGGTAAAAATCTTCAACTTCTTCATTTTTGGCTACAGTTATAGGTACATAAATTTGAACAACAGTAGCATTAACTTGTCATCTTTGGAGGCATATGGATATTATCCTATTACTGACAGCCTTGTAGTTCATTATATATCTTGAAATGTTCTTTTTGATGATGAATGTGACACCATTTCTTTTCAATCTGTCATTTCCAGCATAGCAGACTATAGAAGGAATTACAGCCTTGTGAACTCTGTTGGGCAGTTGTCCTCTGTCCTACAGGGTTATTATGAGTTGGAATGGAATTGATAGCAGTAGGGTGGATACCTATATATGGTCTCTCTCTTCCTCACACATGCACGCATGCACACACACACAAAGAAATACACACTATCTCAGCACAATATTTACTAAGGACCTACTCTCTAATTCTCACAATTTTATACATTAGATTATAGCATAATAATAATATAAAATGTCTAGGTAAGATTAAATGTTACTACAGTGTCATTCCTTTTCATTGTTAAAGAAATTCTGACTACTGTGAGTTATATTTTAATAGCTTGATGTATGATAGTATTTATTGCCTTAGAAATATTATTATAACTGACATTAATTTGTACTGATGCATTTATCTGCAAGACTAAAATTAGTGTTGCCAAGCAACAGTCTAAAATATAAGAACATTGCTCGACGAAATTAAAATATATATTCATCATGAAAACATTAGCAATTACACTATGCTAAAAATTCCCAGTAATTTTATCTTGCCTATTTTGTAACTGAGAATCATGATAGAGATACTTCATATCCTGTATTACTTGACTGTTTTTCCTACAAAAATGATTTGAAAACAATGGGACATTATCTGAAGCATAGCCTATTGTGTTTATTTTTACATTACTTCTCAAAGTCAACATTAATATTCTGCAGAGCTCTGAATTGATACTGAATAGTGGTCGTGGAGATATTTCAAGATTTACTTTATTCTTGAAAGATTATGTCTTTGCACACAGCCCATTACCTGAGGGACACAGTGATATCAGCAGACCAGCAAAAATAGAAATCATGTTGAAGTAACACAGCAAATGATGAGGTTCTTTGGGAAGAAACTGAAAGAAAATGCTAAGCTTAATTACAGTCCGCTTACATACAACCAGAAAGAGGTGAGAGTAAGTATTTGACATTGATTTGTGGGTCATTATGAATTTTCCAATAGTTTTTCAATAATACAAAAGTTAGAGTTGTGTGTAACAAGCAGTACATGTAAGAAATTAGCAGGCACAAAGCAGTTCCACAGTGACATCATTATTTACCAAAGATACATTAAAGAAGAATATATATACTCCTTGAAATATAAACAGGAAATGATCAGACTCTATTTTGTATAACGATTTCAAAATGTGGAGAGATTAAATTGCTATTACTCCAAATAAATAGCAAATATTATATTAAATATCTACTTAGGTAAGTATATTTGTTAAATATTTAGAAAAATAATGCTAGATTGAATAAACTTAATTAATAAGGAGATAGCCTAACATTAAATCATCATCATCATCATCTTCATCATCATCCCAGGAATACACCAGGAAGTTTGACACAGGCTAGCACTGTGACACTACCCACTCACTGCATCAAGTCGATTCTGACTCATAGTGACCCTCATTGAGTTTCTGAGGCTGTGAAGTCTTTACAGAAGTAGATTACCCCATCTTCCTTCTACAGAGTGGCTGGTGGTTTTGAACCACTGACCTTCTGGTTAGCAGTCAATTGCCTTGTCCTCTACAATATGGTGTGGCCTTGGGAAGTCATATGAGCACTCTGTTTGCTCATTTGGAAAACAACTAAAGTGACTAAATCGGGGGTAGGTGTGTTTCCCCATATCCCACTCTTTCCCCTTTGCTAACCCAACCATTTGCATGAGAGATTGTCCTACTATGCTGTTATATATTGAAGTTCTAATTTTAGTGACTGTCACATTAGTGCTTTTGTTTCTGTATTTAAAAATTACATTGTCCCACCCACCAGCCACTCCTCGGAAGGAAGGTTGGGCAATTTACTTCCATAGTGATACTGCCTCGGAAACCCAAGGAGGGGTCACTATGAGTCGGGTCCGACTCGATGGCACATAAGAACAACACAACATTGGTCTGATATATACTGGTATACTAATCTGATGGTGTCTATATATTTAATTCCCCTTTTCCTATATATCTTAAAATAATATTTTATGAAACATAATACAATTTTAACCTGACAAGAAATGTTTTTCTGTAGATAATATTTTATCTTTTATTCTAAAAACAAACAGAAGTAAAAGGAAAAAAAGTTAATGAAACATTTAGAGCATGTGTGTACTCAGTATTCAGAATGAACAAATCTTAAGACAGTTTCATCAGGTCAAGTTTTTAAAAGGTGAAATGTTTTCAGGTTAAGCCCCTGCCACATGTCCGTGAGCCCATTTCAACCCTCAGAGGACTTTTCTCAGAGAAAGCCATTATCCAAAATTTAAGGTACATCCTTCCCATCCATTTTTTCCCCCTCCTCTTATACTGTATTTTAACATTCACTTTATTAGGACCCTTTCAACTGTTTTTAAATGTAATATTAAGGTAAATTGCAGAGTTGGTGAAATACTCTTTTTATATATATTTCCTGAAAACCAGCACTGTTTTTCCCTAAGAAAACTTGGTCTAAGTCCAAGTTTCTCATCTCACATGAGGGAAAAACAGTACTAGTTTCAAGGAAGGCAAAAAAAAAAAAAAAAAAAATCTACCACCTCCACAATATATCTTAATTTTGAGGCAGAAACTCTGTTTGTAAAGTTTTAATAGGTCAGGTGTATATGGATTATTGTCCTGTAGTTAGTTATCTATCACTCCTTAGCTCTTGTGAATGCAATCATTTTCTCCTTAATAGGCTATCATATAAGTAGTAGTGTCTGGATGGAACTTGAAATTTCAGATTGCAAGACGGACTTCATATTTTTCTTTTTTTTTTTGTACTGTACGGTATACTCAGTTTAGTTATAGGTGCCCTAGTTTAGGTACTCAGGAAGAAGATGCTGTAAGAAGCTTATTAGCAACCAACACCTGTGAAGGGAAGTGGAAGAAATAAGGGTTGGAGAGAAAGAAGTTGAAGTGCTGTACAGCCTTAGCAAAGCCCTAGCCAACCCACAATCTACAATGCCATAGACAAAATATGCAAAGTTACTACCAAAATCACACCAGGAACTTTTTTATTCTTAAAGTGATAAAAAGATACATTCTCATAATCCTGAAGTCATTTTGTACTTGGTGATTAACTAGTTAGTCATTGTCAGCAAAATGAACAGAACAGGATAGAAGGCACAAGACACACTCTGGATCTCTGGCTCTTAGGATCTCTTAGGGCGTGTATGTGTTGAAAGAAAGTCCCGTGGTATAGAAACACTTCATAACATAATATTATTTGATACTATTCCATCTATAGCCTAGTGTAGGAAATAAGGTCTGAAGGAGAGACAGGCATATATATTGTATAGCTGGAAAACAGGGCAAGCACATAACAGAGGGCATAATGCATGAAAAACAAACATAACAGAAATGAAAGTAGTGTGGCTTAAAATAACCCAACCTGTGCCATACTGGAGGTAAACCTCATGAAGGAGCTGTCAAATAAAAGATTTTGGAGGTAAAGTTGAGCAAAGCTCTTGTAGTAAGGATTTGTGTCCATATTCAATCGATAACCTCCAAACCCTTGCACATATTAGGGGCTCAATAAATAACAACTGGGACAAGTGTTTTGGAAGTAGAACATGTGATTTCACTCATGCAGAAGTGGAGATTCATGCAATGATTGCACTTGCTGGTGACTGTTCCAGGTATGAGGCAGAGCCCATCTGCTGTACCAGATGTCGGTGGTAGATTGGGCAAAACTGTGGGATGCAAAATCCATCTCTTTCCAAGGAGGCCACCAGGAAGGAGGCCAGTGCAACTGTGCCAGAGCTACTGCTAACCTGCATCAGTAGCTTCACAGTCATATTCAGTTCCCTAATCTAAGAAGAAAGCTTCAACAAAAAAGTGGACAGACAATTGAGCTGCATTTCACAGTTTAAAATAAACAAGCTTTAAATGAGTCTGACAAAAATGAATTCATACAATGTCCTTCATACAGATGCCTGCTGTTTGTGTTTGCTATGTCTTCCTTACACATGCCAATAATTTCTGGAAACACTTCACAATACAATATTTCTGAATTGACCTTCTATTTTCAAAAAAATTAAATGTGATTAATGTGTTTATTGCCAAAGATTCAAATGTTTCATTAGCTTTAATTACACAGACCGAGGGGATTTGAGGACAATAATTTAATGACTTGACTTTCTATTTGCTATTTCTACTTCCTCACTTACCCAGGGCAAGAGTTTTTGAAACAAAATTATGTAGTCAATTGCCTTAAATCTGTGCTTTATATTTCCCATAATATCATGGAATTAGGGGAAATATAGCATTATATTCCCCATAATTATAGCATTCTGTGACCGAAGTTATTTTGCTTTAATAGAAAACACATGTTTTCAAACAAATCCTCTAATATTAAAATACCTACATACACATTTTTTTCCCTTCCTTTGTTCTTTAATTCTCTCAGAATCTGTTTTCCTCTCTGTCTCTCTCTTTCTAATAAAGAAGCATAAAGGAGGGGCCCTTCCTTTCCTGTGGGAGGGGTGCTGGCTGGGTGGTGCTGGGACCTTTAAGAGGGCATGGTGAGGCTTTTTCTATGAGTATTGGAAAACTGGAATCAACTGCTGCTTCTGGAGTTACCTGCCACTTCGAAAATGAAGAAGCATCACAGAAGTAACAGTAAGCGGAAGAGGGAGCCAATAGAGGATTAAGAGTGCAAGGGAAGTAGTGTGTCCGTTTCTTACTTCTTCCAGCCCTTTTGTCTTTCTCTAATACCCATTATTGGCATGTATTCCCTTATAAAAGGGAAATAGTTGGCAAACAAGAAGTGTGTTTTTCAGAGTAGCAGCCGCAGCATCACAGAGCAGAGAGCAGAAAGGTGGGTTTGGAACTAGAGAAAATAACAAACTAGGAGCTTGACTTGCAGTGTAAGAAATGAGATAAGTATATTTTATATATAAGGAGAATTGAATATATCTTTCACTTATGATCAGTTAAATTATCCCTATAATTAACAAAATTTTAGAGCATTGTTCATTTGAAATTTCTAGTTCTAAAATAGACAACTTATTCAATAGGGGAGAAATTATGTATGGCAATCTTTGATATAAATGTAAGATCATGGTAACAGGTTACAATAAGCAACTGTCTTTTTAAAGCAATATGAGAAAAGCACCTGCAGACAGGCTGTGCCTCATACTTCCATGCAGCCATAAGACTGCTAGAAATGGGACACATACACCCATTGACATCAGCCATTCTGTGAGTGCTACATTCATCTGTGATCAATCTGGACACGGTGGACACTTACACAGTGTTAGAAAAGTAGAAGCCATTATTATTATTTGTAGAAAGAAAACAATAAACAATATCAGCCTATTCTCAAAGGGGAAATGCTTACCCTTCCTCAAATCACCCATTTCCATTCTTAAGGTGCTGGGCAGGCATGCTATGATTCAGGTCAGATCCTTAGTGCATTGTCACCTCTGCCTTCGGCTATCACCATGCTGCTCGAGGGGTCTGCACAACTCCCGAGGCTTCTGCTCTGCTTCTGGGCCTCACTGGCCTCTGCTGATGGCTCCTGCTGTGCTCCCCAGGTTTGTGAGGCTGACTTGCTGTTCAGCTACCTGGGCCCAGGCTACCCATGTGTGGTGTGTGTGTGTGTGTGTGTGTGTGTGTGTGTGTCCTCTGTGCAGGGCATGCTCACATCTCTCTTGCTCTGCACAAGCAAGTATGACAGCTCTCTTAGCTCCAAGGCAAGCTTCCTGACCAGAGCCTGGCTTCACCCTGCTGAATGAAGGCCCCTGCACAGGATCCTCTGAGGCAGCCCCTGCATTAGGCACTCCAATATGCAAGAGCAAGTGTTACAACTCTTCTAGCTCTGCTGGCAAGCCTTCTCCCTAAAGGCACTCAGCTCTTGTTCCATGGACCAACAAGCCCACTGTTACTGTCTCTCACCATCTTCAGGCATCTTCAGTGTTACTGCTTTCTCTTCTGGGTCTAGGAGGTTCTCAGCACAGAGACCCCAGGTCCAAAGATGTGTTCTGTGTTCTGCTTCATACTCTCCCTTTTTTTCAATCCTAAATTTTATTGTTGTTGCGAATATATACAACAAAACATGTATCAGTTTAATGGTTTCTACGTGTGCAATTTAGTGGCATTGACTATATCCTTTGTGTTGTGCAGACATTCTCACCCTCCTTTTCTGAGTTGTTCTGTTCCTCCATTAGCATAAACTCCCTGCCCCCTCAGGTTCCTATCTGATCTTTCAAGTTACTGTTGTCAATTTGATCTCACAGGGATAGTTCTTAGAAGAGCATAATGCTCAAGGCAGACCTCTTATTCACTTGAATTTCAGGCCCAGACCCCAGATTTTTGGCTTCCTTGATTTTATGTTGTACTTGATATTCCCACATGGCAGGATGTAATATTGAGATAACAAATTGTGTTTGGTTTCATTGTTACCTTAGTTTGTTATCAAAACTTTTTTAAATTTTTCTTTTCTAGTTCATTAGTATGTTCTGTTGTTGTTGTTGTTGTTGTTATGTGCCGTCGAGTCAGCCCTGACTCATAGCGACCCCTCCTTGGGTTTCCGAGGCAGTATCACTACGGAAGTAGGATTGCCCAACAGAGAAAATAATGGATGACAACACTTCTCTCAGTCCGCGATGAAAGTCTAAACTCATTGTGGTTGACTGTGGAGTGAGCTAGGTGAGCAAAGGGACAAGACCTGGAGAAAAAAACAAGACTCAGAGGAGGAGGATGGGGGGTGGTTACAGAAGCTGGACCAAAGGCACACCAGGTCCCAGTTTTGTCCAGTCTTACAGGGTCATAAGCATGGCCCTGAAGGAGCAGCACTACTCACTGAGAGGTCACAGTAGATAACCTTTGTGATAGAATTCCAGTTTTGTAGATAAAGTGAAGTCTAAGCCATGGTTTTAAGGTAACAAATGACTGGGGAAAAAGAACACAGTATAACACATGGGGTACGTCTGAGGTATTACCCTTATTCATATTTGAGACTAAATTAAATAGCATAATTAGTAAAGGAAAAAGATACAAGTACAAGTATCTTTCATTTGGAATTTCTTGCTTCTTTTTAGAATACTTTTCATTTATAGACAGTCACACAGTGAGTGAAAACATTCATCTGGTAATGTAGTGCCTAAAGCATTTGACTGCTAACCAGAAGGTTGGCAGTTCAAACCCACCAGCCACTCCTCAGAAGGAAGATTGGGCAATCT
>NW_006922438.1:132114-135575 GCF_000298275.1 Orycteropus afer afer
TGGAAACTGGCATTTTGCTTTTTATTTGGCAAATAAACTCTTCTATGAATTCTTAATAAGGTACATATGGAAGTTCAGCAAAGGTTTATTTCCCTATGGCCAGATTTGATGCAAAACACAAATACCAGCAAGTCACTCACAGAGCTGTAGTTAAGGAACAGGAATAAACTGACAGACTTTTAGCCACACAAAAGCAGTGCATTTTTAATGGCTGCATTTCAGATAATGGCAAGGTTATGCTACTGTTGACAGAGCTTCCTCACCCATCTGTTAAGATTGCTTTCAGCCTGCTGGGTATTAATAAGCAAGTGTTTTATCTTCATAACACCAAAATTTTAAATGTACCATCATGTCCTTCATTTTTGCCATTATTTTTAAATAGATATATTTTTTTAATGTGAAATCACTATTGCTTTGTCATTTGTCAGGATTTATTCAATAAAACAATTTTCAGTCACTCAAGTTCATAGAGAAGAATTCAACCATTAAGATCCACTTGCAAGATGCTCTTTTCAATTTGCATCACCACGTCTATATAATAAAATAAATATATTAATGATTTTCTTTAAGAAAAACATTGTTATAAGGCAAGTAAGGTATAAACTAGCAATGTCAAGTTACGGGAGATAACACTTCCATATATAAATATAGTCCAACAATAGGGTGTAAAATAGAAAACAAAACTATGAAAGGTAAGTTATTTTAATTTCATTTTATGATTTCTAGAACACATCATTTCTTTTAGTATATTCCAGTTTCGGCCTGAGTTCATATTCTTCTGCCTGAAGAACTCGCTTTAACATTTCTTATATTGTGTCTGCTGGCAATGCATTTTCTCAGTTTTTGTCTGAAAAAGTCTTTCTTTCAACTTCATTGTCGCTGCTTAGAGACTTCTGAGTTGACAGTTTTGTTTTGCTTTTTCCTTAGAGTACTGTAGATGTGTCAGGCTGTTGACCTCTGATATGCATAGTTTCTGAAGAGACGTCTACTGTAATTCTTATCTTTGTTTTTCTGTATGCGATTTATCTTTGTTCCCTCTTGCTGCCTTCTAGATTTTCTGATTTGGAGTTTTCAGCAGATTGAGAATGTGTGGGTCGATATGGCTATGCATGCGTATGTAGTATTTATCTTGCTTAGGGTCTTTGAACTTCTTGGACTGATGATTTGAGATTTTTCACTCTTTTTGGAAAATTTATGTCATCAGTTTTTCTTATTTTTTCCATCCTCTCCTCTTTCTTTTCTTGAGACTCCAATTAAATGTATGTTAGATTTCTTGATATTGTCCTAGAGCTCTTAGATGCACTATTTATATTTTCACTCATTTTTATTGTCATTGTGTTTCAGTTTGGAAAAGTTCTACTAACCTTCCTCAAGTTAACTGTTTCTTTAGTTGCATAAAATTACTAATGAGCCATAGGGGGAATAAAAATTCTTCATCTCTTATATTTTTCTTTTTCTTTTTTGTGTTTCCATTTGTAGGATTCCATCTTTCTGCTGAATTTCCCCATCTGTGTATGCATTTGTCTGCCTTCTCTTTATATCATTTAGCATAACAAAAATATTTGTGATAATATTAATCATACCCACTTCCATTGAATCAATTATGACTCACAGTGACTCTCCTTGGGTTTCCAAGGTCGAAGTAGATTTTCTCATATTCCTTCCATGGTACAGCTAGTGGGTTTGAACCACTAGCCTTCTGGTTAGCAGTCAAAATGTCTTAGGCACTGTGCCAATAGTTTGTTTAAAATCAAAGGTTTAGTTCCCTATGGCCAATAGTTTGAACATGTGGACGGTCTTTGTTTCTGGTTCTGTTAATGTCTCTGTTCTTGGACAAAGGTGTTTTTTGTTTTTCTACTTCTTTATCTGTCTCGTAAGTTTTTTATTGATTGCTGGCTATTGGGTGCAGAACAATAGAGACTGAGGAAAACAATATGTGCTCTTGGAAATGATCATGGCTTTTCCTCTGTCTTGCCACTACTTGTGGAGGGTTGAGTCTCTATTCAGGAGTAGAACTGAGTTTAAATTTCGTTGTTTCTTTTGGTACATTTAGTGTACCACAGGCTTCAAATTCCTCCATTGGTGGCTTACCATTGCTTTTTGCTTATTAGTAGTGAGGCTAGGAGGCAGGATGGTTTTCCTATGTTAATATTCCACTCTAAGCTTTCAGCCCTCCCAGCATTTCTGCACCACTTGGAGCATCTCTCTTTGAGTGGCAGAGTTCTGTTGCCTCTTACTTGATGCGTTCCAAAGTATTGACAAGAGGTGGTGAGATTTTCCTGGTCCAGGCTCAGTATTAGACAGGTCTTGTGATGGGAACTTGGAGTGGGTTCCCTCAGTCTTTCAATTACTCTTCCTTGTTACAGCCAAAGCCAGCCTTGTCTCTGTGGCTAGTCTTGGGTCAGACAGAGATTTCTGCTTCTCCTTCAGTGCTAGGAGACCTCTGATTTGTATGTGGCTCCTGGACTATTTCCTGCCTCATTGCAAAGGTAGAAGGCTTTCTTCTAGTACCATAAAATGCCATAATAGATTTTGTCCTGTATGCTAAATGTGGCAGTGTCTGTCCCTAATAGCTTAATGTGTTTGCTTCATAGTGCCAGTAGCAGTGTGACGTTATGTGCCATTACTTCAGTGGCAGCAGATTCCTCTTGCACCTCTGCAGAAACAAAGGAAACTTCTAGTCTCCTACCTTGCCTATCGTCTTCCTTGTAGGCACCTATGGAGGTCAGGAGAGAGAGAGAGAGAAAGAAAGAGAGAGAAAAGACCTTCCAAGGGAGTATGAAACTCCCTTGGGTCTAGGTCTCCCTGAAGTCTTAAATTGACAAACTAGCTCATTCTTGGCTTTTATCATTTCATTAAAATTTCACCTTGCTTGCTTGTGTGGTGTTCTGGTTACCTAGTGCTGCTCTGACAAGAATATAACCACAAATGGGATGGCCTTAACAACAGCAGTTTATTCTTACAATTCGGAGGCTTTAAGTCCAAGTTCAAAGTGCCAGGCTATAGGGGCTGGGTGAAAATCCCTCAACCTTGGGGCCCAGCTCTGCCTCCTGCTCCCGGCCCACTGGAGCTAGAGGCGTTTCTTCATTCAGACAGCTACTAGCTGCTGAGGCTAAGAAGCCCCAAGATTGACAAGTAAAAAGGCACAGTCCCAATGCTACCAAATCACATGGCAGGCCATTAACTTAAGTCCATTGTAAATCCCAGGGTTGGCAGAGCATGGCAGGCTGTTGAGCAATGACACAACTACATGCAGGGTCCAAGCGTGCCATAGGCTGGAGACCATTCTCAAAGCTTCTCCTTATATACAGGAAGCAGTCCACATACCCAAACGCAGCTACTCAGATGCTCCCAGTAGATTCCACCATGGAGTTAATTACCAGTCATGGGGAATACTACACCCAGGTGCCCAGCCACTCAACCAGGCCTAGCCAAGTTGACATACGAACATAACCATCCCA
>NW_006922438.1:135775-137973 GCF_000298275.1 Orycteropus afer afer
CTGTGGGTATTTTCAGATTTCTACGTTTCATACAAGAGCTGAAATTTCCATTAAATATTAGGAGTATGGACCTTTCTACAGGTTAGGATCACTCAAGATAGTTACGTTATAAATTGGTATCAAGGGATATGCTGAGCTTTGCCATATAAGCTAAACATATATAATTAACTTTCATGTTTTGAAAATACATGAAAAATAGAGAACATCTCATATAAAAATGTTATGATAAAATTATATTGTACTTTATTTTCAAATATCCCGTCCATAATTTTTTCAGTAGCTCCTTGAATTTTGTGCTGAATTTAAATGTATATAAGAAAGTGGATGGCAACATATTCAATGATAATGTGAAAAATTTTCAACATGGGAGAAAGTGTATAATTTCTCTTATTTTTCTCCCATCTTCTACTATGCAGTTCATATCCCTTCAACGAAGCTAGCTTCTTCAGTCAGTGAGGAATAACTGGGGGAAGAACTAAGACATTGCTAGGTTGAATTAAAGCTCTATATGGAATGTCAGCTATCATGAAACAAATTGTTCTAGGACTAAACAATGATTTTCAACTCTTTTCCACAAAAGTTGAAAAGTATAAAGAATACTTAGGATAATAATAAAATCAGCTAAGAAATAGTGGGGAGCTCTGGTAGCGTAGTGCCTAAAGCACTTGACTGCTAACCAGAAGGCTGGTGGTTCAAACCCACCAGCCACTTCTTGGAAGGAAGATAGGGCAATCTACTTCTGTAGTGATACTGCCTCAGAAACCCAAGGAAGGGTCACTATGAATTGGGTCCGACTCAACAGCACTTAATGACAACAACAAAGAAATAGTGAAATCATTATACACCAGGCATTTTATATGGATTATTTCTTTGAACCCTCTTACAGTCCTACTGAGGAGGTACAATTAATTATAACCTGGTAGATATCTCTGCTAGTGGCTCCATTTCCTCCTTGCTAAGCTTGGTATGAGCTTCCTCCCAGTCCCTCACAGCGTGGGTGCCCATTGCCTGGTACTCATAGGTATCCACATGACCACCTTATATGATGCTTTGCCTCTCCACCAGCGTTCCTCTCAAGGAGGCTTAAAGCTCCATGATTGTTACAGAAATTCCAACTCTTTTTCTGTCAGTCTTTGGAGCTCTCACCACCTTCCAGTATCTGGCTTAGACCATCTTCAGTATCAAAACACAGTGCATTTGTATGTTTTTACCTTGGAAAAGCAGACATAGTATTATCAAGGATTTTGGCAGGAGGTAGTGTATTCCACTTGTCATATTAATGCATTTTTATGGAAACAGGAAACATGTTGCTGATTACCCTTGGATATAAGGAATGTCTACATTTCTGGGACACTGATTAAGTCTGCAGGGTTAGGATGGAAATACAGCGGTAATAGATTTTTCATATTTTTGGTGTGATTATTAGGCCTTGGAGAAAATGTGACTTTTGTATTCTCAATAGATAAGCTTACAATTAATATTTGAGGTGGGTTGGAATCAAGACACATTCAAGTTTATTCTGGACTCAGTGCATCACCTAAAAATAACACACATTTATTATCCTTGTGGATATTTTCCTAATAGATGGATTCACATGGTAGGCTTCAGAGAAAAAAGTTCCATTAGTTCATGTAACAGAGTTAGCTGTATTTCACATGCTGCTTCATCTCAGTCTGTTGTTGTTATCATTAGGTATGGTTGAGTAGGTTTGTAATCATAGCAACCTTATGTACAACACGGTGCGTGGTGCTGCACCATCCTCACAATCATTGCTATGCTGGAGCCCATTGTGAACATCACTGTGTCAATCCATCTCGTTGAGGGCCTTCCCCTCTTTTTGCTGACCTGCTACTTTACCAAGCATGACATCCTTCTCCAGGGAATAGTGTCTTCTGACAACATGATCAAAGTAGGTGAGACAAAGTCTGACCATTCTTGCTTCTAGGGAGCATTCTGTCTGCACTTCTTCCAGGACAGATTTGTTCATTCTTCTGGCAGTTCACAGTATTTTCAGTAGCCTTCTCCAACTCCACAATTCAAAGGTGTCAATCCTTTTTCAGTCTTCCTTATTCCTTGTCCAGCATTCACATGCATATGAGATGATTGAAAATATCATGGCTTTAGTTAGGCATACCTTAATCTTCAAAGTGACATCTTTGCTCTTCAAAACTTTAAAGAGGTCTTTTGCAGCAGATTTT
>NW_006922438.1:140268-152199 GCF_000298275.1 Orycteropus afer afer
CTGCATTAGCATCACCTAGTAATTTGTTAGTAATGAAAATTCTTTGGGTTCCACCTTAGACTTAGTCAGACACTCTGGGGCAGGACCCTGCAATGTATGTTGTATCTAATAAGACTGCTCAAGTTTGAAAATCACTGTGCCTATACAAATAGGACAGTGCACTAATACAAATAAATTGAGCTCATAATTATGTGCTTGCTGTTAGTGTTGTATTTAATGCATTAGGTTTATGTACATACCCAGATAGAATCTTCTTGAAGGCATTTTATTTCTTACAGTACAGTGCCAACTTTTAAAACCCTTGTCTCTAGAACGGAGTCTCAATCTTTGCCCTTTAAAAATGAATAACTTTGCAAAACAAGTGCCTTCACTCAGAGGGACCCTAATGAATTTAGTAAAAAATTAAGTAAAATGTCAATCACTCTGGGAATCTTAATGTTTAGAGTGCAATTTTTTTAGCTGAAAAACTTATTAAGGCATAATTATAAACAAATATTTGCAGGATATTTTTCTTTTTTTCAAAGTAAATAGAATACAAAGATCAAGTAAATAGTTAATTAGGAGCATTTACCCGAATGTACTAAAGAAATCATTTGTTTTATTACCAAGAATCAGGAATATATACTACCCTCACCATGGTATGCACATTTTCTTCAGAAGGTTTAAAGTCATGAAAGTCCTGCATAGACAATATCTGGAATTTCCACCTTGCAGATATAATGTTCTCCTGTATATATGTTCAGTCCTACAGCTAACCTTCCTTTGTTTTTTGTTTGTTTTAGTTAAGTAAAATAAATTTAAGGAATCATGATAGTTAAGTGCTCAGCTGCTAAACAGAAGGCCAGCATTTCAAACCCACTAGCTGGTCCATGGCAGAAAAGACCTGCACATCTGCTCCCATAAAGATTACAGCCTAGGAAATGCTATGGGGCTGTTTTACTCTGTCACATAAGGTTGCTATGAGTTGGAATCGCAACAACAAAAGTAATTTATTCTGCAACAGTCTGAGCACTTTTACAGTCTGCTAGGTCCTATCAATGTAGTTGTTCTATAGCCAGCCCTCTTATCCGTGTTCTCTGAATGATTTGGAGAACTAGAACTAATTGCTGCTTCTGCAGTTCTGTAAAGCATCATGTTTGTGGTGGAAAGACATTCTATTAAGCTCCTAGTCATGTTTTCCCATGTTTTGAATGGAGCAGATTTGCTGCTGTTGTGTGTGAAGGTCCAGCTCCTCTCTGAGCCCTCCTGACACCATCAGTGTGGGGAAATTGGGGTGCTGCCTAGGCCCTATTTGCACGGCCTTGTTCAGTCTTCTTGATGCTGGGTTGGAGTGGAGGCTCATCTCCCAACTGGATCCCACTGAGGCTGGGTGGAAGAAGGTAGGTTGAAAGGGTGTTGGTGACTAGACCTCCCTTTCAGCAGTTCATTAAATCATGTTACTGGCTGGGGGTGGACCTTTAGCTCTCCACTGGAATCTGCTGACACTGCCCTGGTGAGGTCATCACATAACTGCCTCCACCGGGTGGGGGATAGAAATCAGTCCCCTCTCAGCCTTGCCAACACTTCCAGGCAGGGAAATCGGAGCAATGCCTGCTTCCGGCAGCTGGAGGAAGGAGGCTGAGCTCCTGCTCAGGTCTGTAGGTACAACTAGGTGGGGAGTCAGAGTTCCACTTCTAGCTTCTGTGAGGAGATAGGCTCTAAGATCATCTTTCTGTTCATCACTGCTGAAACCGCAATTAGGGGGAGAGTCAGTTGTTTTTTTGGTGGTGGTGGTGGGGGGATTGGGTAGTGGTATTGCCAAAAAAGTTTTCTGTTGTTAGGCTACCCTTTCCTTGTCTTTTGACTAGAGAGAAGGTTTCCTTGCAGCTTTGTCTGTGCTTGTTGGCAGTTCCAGGATAGAGGCTCTGGAGTGTCCTGTCACAAATACGGAAGGCAATAAGCAAAGCCAGTGTTCTGGTTCCCTAGTGCTGCTCTGACAGCAATATACCACAAATGGGATGGCTTGAACAAAGAGCAGTTTATTCTTACAATTTAGAGGTTTTAAGTTCAAGTTCAAAATGCCAAGCTCTAGGGGCTGGGTGAAAGCCCCTCAACCTTGGGGTCCAGCTCTGCTTCCTGTTCCCGGCTCACTGGAGCTAGAGGCGTTTCTTCAGTCAGACAGCTGCTGGCTGCTGAGGCTGACGAGCCCAAGGTTGACAAGTGAAAAGGCACAGTCCCAATGTTACCAAACCATGCAGCACACCATTAACTTAAGCCCACTGTAAGTCCCAAGGTCGGCAGAGCATGGCAGGCTGCTGAACAATGACATGACTACATGCATGGTCCACGTGTGCCGTAAGTTAGAGACCATTCCCAAAGCTTCTTCTTATATACAGGAAGCAGACCACATACCCTAAGCAGCTACTCACCTGCTTGTGGTAGATCCCACCATGGAGTTGATTGCCAGTCTCATCATGGGGAATAACTACCACAAGCTGCCCAGCCACTCAGCCAGACCCAGCCAAGTTAACACACAAACATAACCACCACAGCCAGGAAATCCACCTCTTGTGTCATTCCTCAAGTTCTGATGTCCCTAGAAGCCTGTCTCTTTATTCTACCTTTCAGAGTCTTCCGGGGCTTGTTGGTTGTGCTTTTTCCAGGGTATTTTAGTTATAAGGAAGAGGAAGCGGAAATCTGTAATGATTTACTTTTAACACATGGTGATTTTCAAAAAATTAATAAATGAGAAAGGTTTTTATCTTATATATGCATGACATTTCATAGGAGTTAATATTTTTTTCTCTGATTTTCTTGGCAAAATATTTCTTTTGGGAAGATAATGTAGACTAGATTTCATTTTCTTTGTAACTAAGTTCAGTATGTGTATATCTGTTGTTCAATGTCATGTAATGTGGTTATATCTGAAAATTCTAATGTGTATTAATACTCTAGTAATGGTTGTTGTTTTTATCATTTTTTGAATAAATTTTCATTCATGGACAATTTGTTTTTCTCCTCTTCCATATATTTATAAATATGTACTGTATAAATATTGAAATAAGTTATTTTTTAACACTTCTGATTAAAAACTTACATAAAATGCCATGACTTATACACAGCATGATTTAAGATATGAATGTCATGTAGTGGATGGGGCTCTAAATCATTTGGGAAACTTTAACTTTCCTACTCCAAAGTAGAGTGGATCTCATGCATTCTCATTACAGTGACTTTCTAGGTTAGTGAAAAGACTGCAATGCAGAATATTTTTTGAAAAATACAATTTTAACATTTTTAAGCTAACTTCCCCCAAAAAATGCCTTGTAGAAGTCTTGAGGAGTGCTTTAATTAATTGATTTAATATCTTAGAATTATAATATAAATAAACTGTGGGCAAATGTAGGTTATAAATAATTTTAAACACTGCTTTGCCTTTTGTGAACTTCTTCCAAGCATTTCTTTTTACATAAATGTGTAGGCACCATGGGCTCTATGTGGTATTGATAATGCAGTAGGCACTGAGAGATACAGGCAAAAGTAAATGCACACCATTAAATAAAATACAGGTTTTGACCTCTGGAACTTCAGATTTCAATGTGAAATACAGATATGTCAACCAAAAGAAAATAATTAAACCATGGTAGAGTGACATAATAACCCAAGACAAAAAACAAACAAACAAAAAAAACATTACTTAAATCCTAGGGCAGTATAATTAAAGGCATCTCTATGCTTAGGGAGGAGTTTGGGTAGCATAGTGCCTAAGGCACTTGACTGCTAACCAGAAGGCTGGCGGTTCAAACCCACCAGCCACTCCTGGGAAGGAAGTTTGGCCAATCTACTTCCGTAGTGTGACTGCCTCGGAAACTCAAGGAGGGGTCGCTATGAGTCGGGTCCTATTCCACGGCATGTACAACTATGTTTAGGGAGTGAATAAAACCTGAGAGAAGTGGTGGATCCCTGAAGAAGTAGTCCATGTTCATAAACTAGATAAAGGAGAATGGACAGTAAAGGTAGATGTGGGGGGCGGAATGGCTGAAACACATACCATTGAACACTGACTTCCAAAGACCTTCATAGTGCCTAAGGCATTTGACTGCTAACCAGAAGGCTGGTGGTTCAAACCCACCAGCCACTCCTTGGAAGGAAGATTGGGCAATCTACTTCAGTAGAGATACTGCCTTGGAAACCCAAGGAGGGGTCACTATGAATCAAATTGACTCGACAGCAGTGAGTTTGGGTTTGGTTTTTTTTTGGTCGTAAGATGAGACTGGAAATGTTAATTGTATCATCATTAATAGCTTTATACAAATTCCTAAGAAAAGTTACCATTAAGTGCTTTAATTTAAGGAGAAATTAAGTTCTGTAAACTATGATTAAAAAGTAAATACTCATTACAAAAAAGAAACCTTAAATTTAAACTATAGCTTAAATTCATAACTCTACTTAATAGCAGAATGCATTTTCAAATATTGTTATCACCAGACTTAAACTGTATGTTGTTCTGAAGGGGTCTTGGGTGGTGTATGTTTTGAACAAAAAGTTCAGTGGCTAAGATAATAGGAAACCACTAATATAATGCAAACATCTAATTTTACAGAAGATGAAATCAAGCTTAAAATCATGGCAATAATTAGGAGGAAGCCTTGTTCTCTGGATGCCTATTCTCCTATGACAACTCATCAATGAAGTCCTCATCAAGGAAATGATTAAAGCAACTTTGAAATGATACAGACTGATATGGAGTAGTGGTCCAGCAAAGTAAGAGGACAAGGAGAATCAGAGGGCAATATTAACTAAAACTATCATGTAACACACACAACAAAAAAAGCAAATGCCCACTTCAATGTAGTTTCTAAGGCATTTGTATGGCTTTATGGAAAATATAATTATACGCAAAATATAAAATATGACTGAGACAAAAGTGAAAATCCTCAAATAAAAAAAAAAAAACAAACTTTTTTTGAATAAATATAATGAATTGAAAATAAGAGTTAACATCACTTCTACACTAATAGCCTGCAAAGAATTCCAGTAATTCCAATGGACACCTCATTTTACAATATTTTGCAGATTGATTTCAGGTCTCTCTCAAACTTCCAGATAAATCTATTGCAATGGCAGGCAGAATTATAGAATCATTTGCTATTGCCACATGTATTCACACAAAGATGCAACAGATGTTTGAAAGTAAAGCTTTACACAACTTGGGCCAAGTCAAACTTTGGGCTCTACCCTTTCAGTTATTTGTAAGAAGTGCAGTAGTAAAAAGTGTAACCTACTGTAATGTGAAATTCTCAGTGTCTGTGTAGGGAAGGAGCTCATACTTACATTATCAACTTTGATGCAGTGTGCTTACCGACTCCTCACTTATCAACAATCTGGTTATCTGACATGTCACATTTACTACAATTAGTATAAATTCTGCTATCTGAATATTTTACACATTAATGATGTATATTTGGCAGTAATGAGTGCTGAGGTGCTAGATAAGAGTAACAGTGACTGTGATGGTTAAGGTTACATGCCAACTTGGCTAGGCCGTGATCCTCAGTAGTTTGGCAGTTATGAAATGATATAATTTGGTAATTATGTAGTTATATAATTTGATAGTTATGTAATGTAATTTAGCAGCTATGTAATGATGTAATTTCACAGTTATGTAATGACATAGTCATCCTTCATATTGTGATTTGATGTGGTCATCCTCCATTTTTGCATAATGACAATTATCACATGATGCCAATTTTTGCATGATAACCTGGACTTTGGAACATAGTCATGTTGATAAATGAAGGTGTATAGGTGTATCTGTATAACTATCTAAAGGTAGTTCTACAAGATGCCTTTAGAGCTATCTAAGCTTTTACTTGAAGGCTGGTGTTTCAAATCCATCACCCACTCCTTGGTAGGAAGGTTGGGCAATTTACTTTTGTAGTGATACAGCCGTGGAAACCCAAGGAGGGGTCACTTTGAGTTGGATATGACTCCAGGGCAAAATGTTTTTTTTCTTCGAAAATTTTACCACTTAAATTACTAATGAATGATATGAATATACTTTTGTTCAATGATTATATCTCAGGAGATAAGTTATTACAAAACAAGATATCAGAGATTAACAGAAAAGTTTTCTCTAAGAACATTTGACTACTGAATATTTTTACAACCTCTCCTTCTATTTGAATTGAAAAAAAAGGAAAATTTTAAAGTCACTCAAGGCAACATATCAGAAGAACTTAATATGTATTTTTATGATAGGAATATGTATGTATCTTTTTACAAGGGAAGTATAATTATTTATAAAATAAGACTATTTTGTATAAAAATATTCTAAAACACAATCAATTTGGTATTTTTCCCAAAATTTTTCTTATGTAATAATCATGTATGTGGTTATAGAAAACATTATTATTGTGCTGTGAGTATGCAAACACACACAAACCAAAATGAATGTAAAAGATATTCTGAAACTTGCTCTTGAACATAGAGTAGCTGAAGTGAATGAAAGAAATGATGAAGCAAAAGCTGAACAGAAGATTTCAAAGGGTGACTCAATAAGACAAAGTAAAGTATTATAATGAAATGTGCAAAGACTTCGAGTTAGAAAACCAAAAGGGAAGAAGTCTCTTGGCATTTCTCAATATGAATGAACTGAGGAAAATATTCAAGCCTTATATTACAATATTGAAGCTTTCTATGGGTAAAATATTGAATGATGCAGAAAGCATCAAAAGCATTAAAAGAAAATGGAAGGAATGCACAGAGTCACTGTACCAAAAAGAATTGGTTGACATTCAACCATTTCTGGAGATAGCATATGATCAAGAACTGATGGTGTTAAAGGAATTATGTCCAAGCTACACTGAAAGAAAACATTAGCAAAAAACAAGGCTCCAGGAACTGATGTAATATCAATTGAGATATTTCAACAAACATGTGATGTTGGAAGCACTGTTGTTGTTGTTGTTGTTATGTGCCATCGAGTCAGCCCTGACTCATAGCGACCCCTCCTTGGGTTTCCGTGGCAGTATCACTACGGAAGTAGGATTGCCCAACCTTCCTTCCGAGGAGTGGCTGGTGGGTTTGAACCGCCAGCCTTCTGGTTAGCAGTCAAGTGCCTTAGCCACTATGCTACCAGACCTAGATCCTCAAATTTCATTGTCAAGAAATTTGGAAGATGGCCAACTGACTGGAAGAGATCCATATTTGTGCCCATTCCAAAGAAAGGTGATCCAACAAAATGCAGAAATTAGTAAACAATATCATTAGTATCACACAAAAGTAAAATTTTGTTAAAGAAATTTCAAAATCAATTGAAACAGTACATTGTCAGGGAAATGACAGAAATTCAAGCTGGGTTCAGAAGGGGAAGTGTGTCTTAGGATGAGTTCTCTAGAGAAACAAAATATATATTTGGAAAAAAGAAAGAGAGAAATTTATCTCAGGGAAATGGTTAATGCAGTTGTAGAGGCTGACAAGTTCATGGGTCAGATGTCAAATTGGAGACTTTTCCTGACTCACTTAGCTGCATGGCTGATGAGCACAAGATTGGCAGGCAATACAGCAGGCTGCTGGCTTTGGAGGCTGATAAATCCAAGATCAGCAAGGTAAGGTGGCAGATTCTTGGGTCACAAGCTACACAAACCACTGGCTCAAGTCTAAGATCCAACTTCAGACAGTGGTGAGCCACATGCAGGATCCAAATTGAGCAAAAAGCAAGAGAGATTTGCCATGACACCATTGTATATCAGAAGCAGGCTACACCTCTGAGGAAACACCCTTTCAATTGATTGGCTGCTAATAACAGGTCTCATCATAGATGTGATGATATTATATCAGATCTTATCATGGGAATGACTACATCATATCTACTAAACCATTTAGAATCATGGTCCAGCCAAGCCGATACAAAACTTTATGCTGATGTCAGATGGACCTTGGCTGCAAGCAGAGAAGACCAGAAAGATGTTTCCCAAGGGCATTTGACTGTGTGGATCATAACAAATATTTGATAACATTGCAAAGAATGGAAATTCCAGAACACTTAATTGTCCTCATTCAGAACCTGTACATAGAGCAAAAGATAGTCTTTTGAACAGAAAAAGGGGATCCTACATGATTTAAAGTCAGAAAAGATGTCCATCAGTGTAAAATCCTTTCATCATACTTACTCAATCTGTGTATAATGAAAAAATAATCTGAGAAGCTGGGTTATATGAAAAAGAACACAGTGTCAGGAAAGAAGGAAAATTCACTAACAACCTGTGATGTTCAGGTGACCCAACTTTGTTTGGTGAAAGTGAAGAGGACTTTGAAGCACTTACTAATCAAGGTTAAAGACTATATCCTTCAGGATGGATTATACCTCAACATAAAGAAAACAAAAATCCTCACAACTGGACCAATAAGAAACATCGAAGCATCATGATAAACAGAGAAAATATTGTAATTGCTAAGAATTCCATTTTACTTGAATCCACAATCAATGTCCATGGAAATAGCAGTTTAGAAAGCAAACAAATTATTGCCTTTGGCAGATCTGCTGCAAAAGACTTCTTTTAAAGTGATAAGAAACCAAAGAAGTCACTTCGAGGATTAAGCCTTACCAAGCCAAGGAGCTCTGGTAGCGTAGTGCCTAAGGCACTTGACTGCTAACCAGAAGGCTGGCGGTTCAAACCCATCAGCCACTCCTTGGAAGGAAGATGGGGCAATCTACTTCTGTAGTGATACTGCCTCAGAAACCCAAGGAGGAGTCGCTATGAGTCGAGGCCGACTAGATGGCAAATAACAACAACAACAACAAGCCATGATATTTTTAATCACCACATAAGCATAAGAAAGCTGGACAATGGATAAGGAAGACCAAAGAAGACTTGATGGCCTTAAATTATGGTGGTGGTGAGGACTACTGAATATGCCATGGACCGCAGCAGAATGAAAAAATCTTCCTTGGAAGAACAGTAGCCAGACTGCTCCTTAGAAGCAATTATGGAGAGAGTTTGTCTCAAGAACTTTGGACATGTTATCAGGAGACACCAGTCCCTGGAGAAGAACATCATACTTGGAAAAATAGAGGGCCAATGAAAAAGAGGAAGACCCTCAATGAGATGTATTGACACAGTGGCTGCAATGGTGGGTTCAAACATAGCAAGGATAGTGAGGGTGGTGCAAGACTGGGCATTGTTTCTGTTGGACACAGGGTCACTAAGAGTTAGGACCCACTTGATGGCACCTAATAATGACAATTTTCAAATTTTGTAGAATCTGTAAGTTTTTTTTTATTATTACTGTTAATTTATATGAATTGCTGTGTGTTATTGAGTCAATTCTGATTCATAGGGACCCTATTAGATTGTCTGAATAGAAAGAAGATCAGTACGACAGTCCTTCTGCTTTGATTTCTGCCTCCCACCCCTTCCCTGTGCTATGGGCAGCAACATTTTTCACCAAACAAAATCAGTGAATTTTGGAACAGGAGCTTACATAGTAGGCATTCTCTTGTAGAAATAAATCTCCATGAATAATGGAAGGCCTTCACCACCAGAAGACAAAATACCTTCCCAGGAGTTCCTCGTGTGATTCTTCCATATCTAATCATCATTTTCAGAGACAGGATACTCTACAGAGATGAGTCAATATAAGACATTTCAAATCTCAGAGAGACATAGACAAACAAAAATCACTAAAATTTTGAGGAAAATAAGAAGCATGAAGAGAAGAAACTAAGTTAGAGAAGAAAATTAACATGCAGATGAAAGACATACTATCCTAAGTTTAATGGTGGTGGTGTGTATGCTTGTCGAGTCATTTCAACTCATAGTGACCACTTGGGTTTCTGAGGTGCTATCTCTATGGAAGTAGATTACCCAGTCTTCCTTCTGAAGAGGGCCACTGTGGATTTGAACCACCAGCCTTCTGGTTAGCAGTCAAATGCCTTAGGCAGTACACCACCAGAGCTCTCTAAGTTTAATACTCCCTGAAAAACTGAAGTAAACATTGCATCCCTGAAAAGGAAATAGCTGAAGATCATTGGAATTAACATTTTTATAATCAGGGGAAAATCCAAATAAAAGAAGTGAAAAGCTTAATTATTAAATCTTTAATGAGTTAGAAAATTGGGCCAGGGACTCTTCTTCCTTTAAGGTAGAAATACACTCAAGTTTTTCACCTTCTCCTCCAACACATCTGTGTGTGTGTGTGTGTGTGTGTGTGTGTTCCCCAGCCAAGCTCTTTGAAAGGGCAGTCTCTTTCCCATTTGCTCATTAGCTCACAATGATTTGGCTTCATTCCACTGAAACTGCACTGGGTAAGATCATCAATAACCTTTTAAATTCTGGATCTACTTATTACACACTATGTCAGTCTACTGAAAACACTCCCTTGGTACGAATTAAAATAGTTTTTTCTATATTTTTATCTATTCCCCTTTAGTTTCTGACCCCTCTTCTTTCAAGCACGCTTTCTGTTTCTTCTCACACTGAATTTATTGTTATAACCATTCCCTCATACTATAAGGGGGAGCTCTGGGAGCATAGTGGCTAACACACTTGCCTGCTAACCAGACCGCTGGCGGTTCAAACCCACCAGCCACTCCTTGGAAGGAAGACTGGGCAATCCTACTTCCATAGTGATACTGCCTCGGAAACCCAAGGAGGGGTCGCTATGAGTCGGGTTTGACTCGACGGCACATAACAACAACAACAACAACAACTCATACTATAATGTTGGTGGTATATGTTAATAAAGTTACTTAAGTAAAATTACTCACGGAAGATGTTTTAAGCTATTACAATATTCACTCATGGTGAATATTGAGTTGAGGTTGCAAAATAGGCATATATAAGAATAATGATACAAAATTTAATGAAAAGTAGAAACAAGTTAATATTCATCGATATGAGAAGGGAAAAGCAATAATAGTATACTCATGAAGATACAATATCATATAACTAAAATGAATGAATTTGAACTACATGTGTCAACATGGGTATATCTCAGATATATATGGTTGCCTAAAACTGATGGTACAAAGAGATCTACAGTATGCCAAATTTATGAAAACTTTAAAAGCCACAATATATTCGTATGGGTTTAAGCAAATATAAACTGGAAATAGGGTAAATAAACACTAAATTCGTGATAGTGACTGCTTTAGTAGAGAGAAAAATTGTACTTAAGAATGATTTTTTTAAAAAAGGAATTTATATTTTATCAATTATGTTTATTTCTTTGATAAAAAATAAAAAGCAATATAAAAATATTAACATTTTTAATTCTAGTTATGATGTTACACAGGTGAATATTATAGGAATCATTTTACTACCTGATAGTTAAAAACATTTTGCACATTTAAAAAACGGAGAATACTTGTGATAACATGTTGTTTGGAGATATTCAGCTGTGTGTCAAGAAGAACAAGAACAATGAGTAGAGGTCGAAGTGGAGCTGAGGGAAAAACACTTTTTTTTTTTTTTTCCAGGATAGAATTTCCTAATACATGGCTATTGGAAACACCCAGTAGAAAGGAAGAGAGTGATGATCAAGAGAAAGAGCAATGACATAAATCTCAAACGACCCAAGGAGTGAAGTTCTTGAGAGGGCAACAGGGGAGAGACCTGTTAGCACAGTATAAGCTCAGTAAGTGAAGGCAGAATGAATGCATAAATGGACCATTATATACTCTTCAATAATCCTCTGGGCATCCCTTATTTAACTACCTTTTCAACTGTCCACAAATACTTGAAAACAGACCACTTCCGTCATGTTTGCAAATTCACTACTTTCTTCTTTTTTAAAGTGGATATTTCTTTCAATTTCTAAGAGACAGTACAGTACATTAAAGTTTATCATTAGCCCATATTTCATTTATTTATTGAGCACTCATATATTCCATATGCTTGCTTTGAGTTGGAATCGACTCGATGGCTGTAGATTTTTTTGTTTGGTTTG